>NC_136626.1:372969-510434 GCF_933228915.1 Telmatherina bonti | reverse complement strand
GGACAGGTGGAGGTGTCATGGAGCTGATGGAGGACAGGTGGAGGTGTCATGGAGCTGATGGAGGACAGGTGGAGGTGTCATGGAGCTGATGGAGGACAGGTGGAGGTGTCATGGAGCTGATGGAGGACAGGTGGAGGTGTCATGGTGCTGATGGAGGACAGGTGGAGGTGTCATGGAGCTGATGGAGGACAGGTGGAGGTGTCATGGAGCTGATGGAGGACAGGTGGAGGTGTCATGGGGCTGATGGAGGACAGGTGGAGGTGTCATGGAGCTGATGGAGGACAGGTGGAGGTGTCATGGAGCTGATGGAGGACAGGTGGAGGTGTCATGGTGCTGATGGAGGACAGGTGGAGGTGTCATGGAGCTGATGGAGGACAGGTGGAGGTGTCATGGAGCTGATGGAGGACAGGTGGAGGTGTCATGGTGCTGATGGAGGACAGGTGGAGGTGTCATGGAGCTGATGGAGGACAGGTGGAGGTGTCATGGTGCTGATGGAGGACAGGTGGAGGTGTCATGGAGCTGATGGAGGACAGTTGGAGGTGTCATGGAGCTGATGGAGGACAGGTGGAGGTGTCATGGTGCTGATGGAGGACAGGTGGAGGTGTCATGGAGCTGATGGAGGAAAGGTGGAGGTGTCATGGGGCCGATGGAGGACAGGTGGAGGTGTCATGGAGCTGATGGAGGACAGGTGGAGGTGTCATGGTGCTGATGGAGGACAGGTGGAGATGTCATGGAGCTGATGGAGGACAGGTGGAGGTGTCATGGAGCTGATGGAGGACAGGTGGAGGTGTCATGGAGCTGATGGAGGACAGGTGGAGGTGTCATGGAGCTGATGGAGGACAGGTGGAGTTGTCATGGTGCTGATGGAGGACAGGTGGAGGTGTCATGGAGCTGATGGAGGAAAGGTGGAGGTGTCATGGGGCCGATGGAGGACAGGTGGAGGTGTCATGGTGCTGATGGAGGACAGGTGGAGGTGTCATGGAGCTGATGGAGGACAGGTGGATGTGTCATGGAGCTGATGGAGGACAGGTGGAGGTGTCATGGGGCTGATGGAGGACAGGTGGAGGTGTCATGGGGCCGATGGAGGACAGGTGGAGGTGTCATGGTGCTGATGGAGGACAGGTGGAGGTGTCATGGAGCTGATGGAGGACAGGTGGAGGTGTCATGGAGCTGATGGAGGACAGGTGGAGGTGTCATGGAGCCGATGGAGGACAGGTGGAGGTGTCATGGAGCTGATGGAGGACAGGTGGAGGTGTCATGGAGCCGATGGAGGACAGGTGGAGGTGTCATGGAGCCGATGGAGGACAGGTGGAGGTGTCATGGAGCTGATGGAGGACAGGTGGAGGTGTCATGTAGCTGATGGAGGACAGGTGGAGGTGTCATGGTGCTGATGGAGGACAGGTGGAGGTGTCATGGAGCCGATGGAGGACAGGTGGAGGTGTCATGTAGCTGATGGAGGACAGGTGGAGGTGTCATGGAGCTGATGGAGGAAAGGTGGAGGTGTCATGGGGCCGATGGAGGACAGGTGGAGGTGTCATGGTGCTGATGGAGGACAGGTGGAGGTGTCATGGAGCTGATGGAGGACAGGTGGAGGTGTCATGGAGCTGATGGAGGACAGGTGGAGGTGTCATGGAGCCGATGGAGGACAGGTGGAGGTGTCATGTAGCTGATGGAGGACAGGTGGAGGTGTCATGGTGCTGATGGAGGACAGGTGGAGGTGTCATGGGGCCGATGGAGGACAGGTGGAGGTGTCATGGGGCCGATGGAGGACAGGTGGAGGTGTCATGGTGCTGATGGAGGACAGGTGGAGGTGTCATGGAGCTGATGGAGGACAGGTGGAGGTGTCATGTAGCTGATGGAGGACAGGTGGAGGTGTCATGGAGCCGATGGAGGACAGGTGGAGGTGTCATGTAGCCGATGGAGGACAGGTGGAGGTGTCATGGAGCTGATGGAGGACAGGTGGATGTGTCATGGAGCTGATGGAGGACAGGTGGAGGTGTCATGGAGCTGATGGAGGACAGGTGGAGGTGTCATGGTGCTGATGGAGGACAGGTGGAGGTGTCATGGAGCTGATGGAGGACAGGTGGAGGTGTCATGGGGCCGATGGAGGACAGGTGGAGGTGTCATGGTGCTAATGGAGGACAGGTGGAGGTGTCATGGAGCTGATGGAGGACAGGTGGAGGTGTCATGTAGCTGATGGAGGACAGGTGGAGGTGTCATGGAGCCGATGGAGGACAGGTGGAGGTGTCATGTAGCCGATGGAGGACAGGTGGAGGTGTCATGGAGCTGATGGAGGACAGGTGGAGGTGTCATGGAGCTGATGGAGGACAGGTGGAGGTGTCATGGAGCTGATGGAGGACAGGTGGAGGTGTCATGGAGCTGATGGAGGACAGGTGGAGGTGTCATGGGGCTGATGGAGGACAGGTGGAGGTGTCATGGAGCTGATGGAGGACAGGTGGAGGTGTCATGGAGCTGATGGAGGACAGGTGGAGGTGTCATGGAGCTGATGGAGGACAGGTGGAGGTGTCATGGAGCTGATGGAGGACAGGTGGAGGTGTCATGGTGCTGATGGAGGACAGGTGGAGGTGTCATGTAGCTGATGAAGGACAGGTGGAGGTGTCATGGAGCCGATGGAGGACAGGTGGAGGTGTCATGTAGCCGATGGAGGACAGGTGGAGGTGTCATGGAGCTGATGGAGGACAGGTGGATGTGTCATGGAGCTGATGGAGGACAGGTGGAGGTGTCATGGAGCTGATGGAGGACAGGTGGAGGTGTCATGGTGCTGATGGAGGACAGGTGGAGGTGTCATGGAGCTGATGGAGGACAGGTGGAGGTGTCATGGGGCCGATGGAGGACAGGTGGAGGTGTCATGGTGCTAATGGAGGACAGGTGGAGGTGTCATGGAGCTGATGGAGGACAGGTGGAGGTGTCATGTAGCTGATGGAGGACAGGTGGAGGTGTCATGGAGCCGATGGAGGACAGGTGGAGGTGTCATGTAGCCGATGGAGGACAGGTGGAGGTGTCATGGAGCTGATGGAGGACAGGTGGAGGTGTCATGGAGCTGATGGAGGACAGGTGGAGGTGTCATGGAGCTGATGGAGGACAGGTGGAGGTGTCATGGAGCTGATGGAGGACAGGTGGAGGTGTCATGGGGCTGATGGAGGACAGGTGGAGGTGTCATGGAGCTGATGGAGGACAGGTGGAGGTGTCATGGAGCTGATGGAGGACAGGTGGAGGTGTCATGGAGCTGATGGAGGACAGGTGGAGGTGTCATGGAGCTGATGGAGGACAGGTGGAGGTGTCATGGAGCTGATGGAGGACAGGTGGAGGTGTCATGGTGCTGATGGAGGACAGGTGGAGGTGTCATGGAGCTGATGGAGGACAGGTGCAGGTGTCATGGTGCTGATGGAGGACAGGTGCAGGTGTCATGGTGCTGATGGAGGACAGGTGGAGGTGTCATGGAGCTGATGGAGGACAGGTGCAGGTGTCATGGTGCTGATGGAGGACAGGTGGAGGTGTCATGGAGCTGATGGAGGACAGGTGGAGGTGTCATGTAGCTGATGGAGGACAGGTGGAGGTGTCATGGGGCTGATGGAGGACAGGTGGAGGTGTCATGGAGCTGATGGAGGACAGGTGGAGGTGTCATGTAGCCGATGGAGGACAGGTGGAGGTGTCATGGAGCTGATGGAGGACAGGTGGATGTGTCATGGAGCTGATGGAGGACAGGTGGAGGTGTCATGGTGCTGATGGAGGAAAGGTGGAGGTGTCATGGAGCTGATGGAGGACAGGTGGAGGTGTCATGGTGCTGATGGAGGACAGGTGGAGGTGTCATGGAGCCGATGGAGGACAGGTGGAGGTGTGATGGGGCTGATGGAGGACAGGTGGAGGTGTCATGGAGCTGATGGAGGACAGGTGGAGGTGTCATGGAGCTGATGGAGGACAGGTGGATGTGTCATGGTGCTGATGGAGGACAGGTGGAGGTGTCATGGAGCTGATGGAGGACAGGTGGAGGTGTCATGGAGCTGATGGAGGACAGGTGGAGGTGTCATGGTGCTGATGGAGGACAGGTGGAGGTGTCATGGAGCTGATGGAGGACAGGTGGAGGTGTCATGGTGCTGATGGAGGACAGGTGGAGGTGTCATGGAGCTGATGGAGGACAGTTGGAGGTGTCATGGAGCTGATGGAGGACAGGTGGAGGTGTCATGGTGCTGATGGAGGACAGGTGGAGGTGTCATGGAGCTGATGGAGGAAAGGTGGAGGTGTCATGGGGCCGATGGAGGACAGGTGGAGGTGTCATGGAGCTGATGGAGGACAGGTGGAGGTGTCATGGTGCTGATGGAGGACAGGTGGAGGTGTCATGGAGCTGATGGAGGACAGGTGGAGGTGTCATGGAGCTGATGGAGGACAGGTGGAGGTGTCATGGAGCTGATGGAGGACAGGTGGAGGTGTCATGGAGCTGATGGAGGACAGGTGGAGTTGTCATGGTGCTGATGGAGGACAGGTGGAGGTGTCATGGAGCTGATGGAGGACAGGTGGAGGTGTCATGGAGCTGATGGAGGACAGGTGGAGGTGTCATGGGGCCGATGGAGGACAGGTGGAGGTGTCATGGTGCTAATGGAGGACAGGTGGAGGTGTCATGGAGCTGATGGAGGACAGGTGGAGGTGTCATGTAGCTGATGGAGGACAGGTGGAGGTGTCATGGAGCCGATGGAGGACAGGTGGAGGTGTCATGTAGCCGATGGAGGACAGGTGGAGGTGTCATGGAGCTGATGGAGGACAGGTGGAGGTGTCATGGAGCTGATGGAGGACAGGTGGAGGTGTCATGGAGCTGATGGAGGACAGGTGGAGGTGTCATGGAGCTGATGGAGGACAGGTGGAGGTGTCATGGGGCTGATGGAGGACAGGTGGAGGTGTCATGGAGCTGATGGAGGACAGGTGGAGGTGTCATGGAGCTGATGGAGGACAGGTGGAGGTGTCATGTAGCTGATGGAGGACAGGTGGAGGTGTCATGGAGCTGATGGAGGACAGGTGGAGGTGTCATGGTGCTGATGGAGGACAGGTGGAGGTGTCATGGAGCTGATGAAGGACAGGTGCAGGTGTCATGGTGCTGATGGAGGACAGGTGGAGGTGTCATGGAGCTGATGGAGGACAGGTGCAGGTGTCATGGTGCTGATGGAGGACAGGTGGAGGTGTCATGGAGCTGATGGAGGACAGGTGGAGGTGTCATGTAGCTGATGGAGGACAGGTGGAGGTGTCATGGTGCTGATGGAGGACAGGTGGAGGTGTCATGGAGCTGATGGAGGAAAGGTGGAGGTGTCATGGAGCTGATGGAGGACAGGTGGAGGTGTCATGGAGCTGATGGAGGACAGGTGGAGGTGTCATGGTGCTGATGGAGGACAGGTGGAGGTGTCATGGAGCTGATGGAGGACAGGTGGAGGTGTCATGTAGCTGATGGAGGACAGGTGGAGGTGTCATGGAGCCGATGGAGGACAGGTGGAGGTGTCATGTAGCCGATGGAGGACAGGTGGAGGTGTCATGGAGCTGATGGAGGACAGGTGGAGGTGTCATGGAGCTGATGGAGGACAGGTGGAGGTGTCATGGAGCTGATGGAGGACAGGTGGAGGTGTCATGGGGCTGATGGAGGACAGGTGGAGGTGTCATGGAGCTGATGGAGGACAGGTGGAGGTGTCATGGAGCTGATGGAGGACAGGTGGAGGTGTCATGGAGCTGATGGAGGACAGGTGGAGGTGTCATGGTGCTGATGGAGGACAGGTGGAGGTGTCATGGAGCTGATGAAGGACAGGTGCAGGTGTCATGGTGCTGATGGAGGACAGGTGGAGGTGTCATGGAGCTGATGGAGGACAGGTGCAGGTGTCATGGTGGTGATGGAGGACAGGTGGAGGTGTCATGGAGCTGATGGAGGACAGGTGGAGGTGTCATGTAGCTGATGGAGGACAGGTGGAGGTGTCATGGGGCTGATGGAGGACAGGTGGAGGTGTCATGGAGCTGATGGAGGACAGGTGGAGGTGTCATGTAGCCGATGGAGGACAGGTGGAGGTGTCATGGAGCTGATGGAGGACAGGTGGATGTGTCATGGAGCTGATGGAGGACAGGTGGAGGTGTCATGGTGCTGATGGAGGAAAGGTGGAGGTGTCATGGAGCCGATGGAGGACAGGTGGAGGTGTGATGGGGCTGATGGAGGACAGGTGGAGGTGTCATGGAGCTGATGGAGGACAGGTGGAGGTGTCATGGAGCTGATGGAGGACAGGTGGATGTGTCATGGTGCTGATGGAGGACAGGTGGAGGTGTCATGGAGCTGATGGAGGACAGGTGGAGGTGTCATGGAGCTGATGGAGGACAGGTGGAGGTGTCATGGTGCTGATGGAGGACAGGTGGAGGTGTCATGGAGCTGATGGAGGACAGGTGGAGGTGTCATGGTGCTGATGGAGGACAGGTGGAGGTGTCATGGAGCTGATGGAGGACAGTTGGAGGTGTCATGGAGCTGATGGAGGACAGGTGGAGGTGTCGTGGTGCTGATGGAGGACAGGTGGAGGTGTCATGGAGCTGATGGAGGAAAGGTGGAGGTGTCATGGGGCCGATGGAGGACAGGTGGAGGTGTCATGGAGCTGATGGAGGACAGGTGGAGGTGTCATGGTGCTGATGGAGGACAGGTGGAGGTGTCATGGAGCTGATGGAGGACAGGTGGAGGTGTCATGGAGCTGATGGAGGACAGGTGGAGGTGTCATGGAGCTGATGGAGGACAGGTGGAGTTGTCATGGTGCTGATGGAGGACAGGTGGAGGTGTCATGGAGCTGATGGAGGACAGGTGGAGGTGTCATGGAGCTGATGGAGGACAGGTGGAGGTGTCATGGAGCTGATGGAGGACAGGTGGAGGTGCATCCTAGTCCAAATAGTGAGGACATGTGCTGCATGTCAGTAAATGAGGTGGAGGCGACCTCCAACCATCATGTTGGAACCAAACTGCTGCCAAACGTCTAGATGTGATGCAACACATCAGAAGTGGACAATTCTCATTTATTCACAGGTTTATCTGTTAGGCCGGGCTGCACGGTGGCACAGTGGTTAGCACTGTGGCCTCACAGCAAGAGGGTCAGTGCTTCGATCCTTGAAGGGGTTTGGTCAGTGGTCTTTCTGTGTGGAGTCTGCATGTCTTCCCCGTGTATGCGTGGGTTCTCTCCAGGTTCTCCGGCTTCCTCCCAAAGACATGCATGTTAGGTTAATTGGTTACTCTAAATTGGCCCTATGAGGAATGAGTGTGAGTGGTTGTTTGTCTCTCTGTGTGGCCCTGCGATGGATTGGCAAGCTGTCCAGGGTGTACCCTGCCTGTCGCCCAAATCCCACAATTGGATAAAGCAGTTCAGAAAAGCAGTTAGGCCAGAACTCTGGACCACCTGGACCAGCGTCTCTGTGGACATGCCAGTTTTCCCAGCAGCTTCTAATGTGGGAGTGGGGACAGGTCCCCCTTCCTGCTCTTGTGGACGGCCATGTCCTTTTTCCCTGCACAGTGATGTCTGACTGCTCGTTTTTCTTCTCTGCAAGTGTCCGGTGGTTCGATGCCAACACTCCTCCACCTTCCTAGTGGTGCTGATGTCCATCCTGCCTCCACCTGATCAGTTCTACATGCTGGAATACCTACCTCACATTCCAGAAAGTTCTGTTTCCCTGCTGAACATCATGGAAATTACGTGTTTATCAGGGCTCACACGACCTTTTCTAGCATCTGCATAGTGACTATAGAATAGAATAGAATAGAATAGAATAGAATAGAATAGAATAGAATATGTGTGTGTGTGTGTGTGTGTGTGTGGGGGGGGGGGGGGGGGGGTTGTCAATGAACATTTTAGTGAAAGAGCATCAGTTCATCAGGCTCAAACACAGAATTTCTACAAAGAGTTGTTTTGATTTACCAAGAAGCAATATCATGAATAACACCAATAGTCTGTTCCATACATGTAATCATACATTTAACATGTAACCGTACCTGTAACATGTAATCACATATAACCATGCATGTAACGTAATCATACATGCAACGTAACCGTACCTGTAACATGTAATCACACATGTAAACTGTAACCGTATATGTAACAGGTAAACGTACATGTAACATGTAAACATACATGTAACATATCACTGTGCATGTAACCGTGCATGTAACATGTAATCAAACATGTAACATGTAATCAAACATGTAATATGTAACTGTACATGTTACATGTAATTGTACATGTAACATGTAATCATACATGTAACATGTAATCGTACATGTAACATGTAAACGTACATGTAACATGTAAATGTACATGTAACATGTAATCATACATGTAACATGTAATCAAACATGTAACATGTAACCGTACATGTAACATGTAACCGTACATGAAACATGTAATCAAACATGTAACATGTAATCGTACACGTAACGTGTAACCGTACATGTAACATGTAATCATACATGTAACATGTAAACGTACATGTAACATGTAATCATACATGTAACCTGTAATCATACATGTAACATGTAAACGTACATGTAACATGTAATAATACATGTGACGTGTAATCAAACATGTAACATGTAACCGTACATGTAACCGTACATGAAACATGTAATCAAACATGTAACATGTAATCATACACGTAACGTGTAACCATACATGTAACATGTCATCATACATGTAAAGTGTAATCAAACATGTAACATTTAACCATACATGTAACATGTAACCATACATGTAGCATGTAATCATACATGTAACATTCACCTGTACATGTCAGAGTCCCATGATCATTTCACAGAATGATGACGTTACTAAAAGTGGATAAAAGAGTTCATTAATTTTTTTTCCATTCATTATTGATTATATCAATAATTGGTGACATGTCGGCTAATTCCAGCTGGTAAGAGCCGGTTGCCATGGGAACCCAGAGGTTAACATCTGTAACTGAACAGGGATGGCGCGGTTCCTGCATGGTTTTGGCCTGTCGGTCTCTGGGACCCATTTTAGCACATAAATCCAGAAGCGATATTGTACTTATAGTGCTTACAACCGCACACGCTCAGTAGTGGCGCCATCCTCCTCCAGACGCAGGCCCGTTACATCACTCCCTTTCATGTGTTGCTGCTACTGGGGTCATCAAAGAAAATATTTTCAACTCTCTACCTCAGTCAGCGACACAAGGATGTCAACTCGGTGAAACTGGATTTCTTTGCTTTTTCCTCCTATTTGTCATCTTAAACATGAAATAACATCAATCGGCTGCTCCTTTCCATACACATTAATATTCATCAGCTGCTTTGCTTCGACCATTTATGGCTGAATGTGGGCGTGTTTAGGAAGGAACAGGAGGCGGAGCCTTGTAGCAAACGCTGAGGTGCAGGTGGGATTTAGAAAGGCAGCGTTGCTGGTAGGGTTAGGGTTAGTTCTGTACAAAGTTTTATGAAGCTGGATTCTTTTTTACGAACACTTAGTGTTTTAGAAATGAGACCCTGAGACTTGATCGAAATTACGTTTATCTTTTTTTCAGCTTCAGCAGCCAAGATGAACTGGCTCGTCTATCTTTGCGTCATCTTTTCTCATCCGTCAGACTGAGCAGGACTCGATCCAGTAGCCTCGACCGACTCAGCACAAAGACCTGCCTCTCCATTCCTCACAAGACCCCCACAAGTACCGGGAAGTCTGGCATCCCCCTGAAGAAATCTCCATCACTTCAGTCCCTTTGCGTGGTGAGTCGATATTTAGTGTTTTCCCCATCTGCTAGCTGATAATATGCGTCCTTCATTCTTTAACTTGCATACTTCCTGTCGGTCCTGCAGGCATCGCCAGACTTGCAGTTTAGGAAGTCATGGTCTATCCAGACGTTTGGATCAGAACCCAGGAAAAAGAATTGTTCTGCTGACCACAGACCAGCTGCTCACCAGTAAAAACACCTGTCAGTAAAATTTACTATAAAAAAAAACAACCAAGTAGGACTTCATCTGTCTGTCTGTCATGTGCCTGTCTCCAAGTCTCAGTGTGGAGGACATCAGCCATCCATGTTCCGTACGATCCGTAGGCCGGGTTCTTCAGCTGTGTTCTGATGGGACGGTTCTGTTGGAGCTCTGGAGGCCGATGGACCCAAAGTACAGATTTATCATCAGCCGAAGAAAAGGACGACTTGGCTCTGGTAAATATTCCTATCTCTGATACTGATGCTACAGTCATCTTATACATATACATACCCTTTAAGAGAAGAATATGGTTTGGCGTGAGAGGTTCCAGGTCATTAACATCATCAGAAAGCTTCGTAATTAGGTGATCATTCAAAATGGCTTCCACTTCACAAACTACTGTATGAAGTCCATCATCATCCAGTTTCTGTTGATGTACAACAGAACTGAGAACTCTTCTCACCAGGCAGATCATCATTTCCCACACTCCACCATGATGTGAGGCTGCAGGTGGATTGGAACTCCAGTGGACTCCAACCTGTGCCATAGCTCCCTGAATCCTGTCTTGATTCATAACCTTAAGAGCCTCCTTCAGTTACCTGCCTGCTCCAATGAAATTAGTGCCATTATCTGATGTAAGATGTTCCACTTGTCCTCTCCTGCTGATAAAACGCCGTAGGGCATTGATACATGCATCAGTATCCAATGAGACAGCTACTTCCAGTTGGAAAGCCCTGCTTGCCATACACATGAATATGACTTCATATCAGCTTTACCTTGCCCTCTTCACTTCAAGTGGTCTGATTAATCCAAAATCTCCTTCTGACCTTGGACAGTGTGTGAGTCCGCCCACTGTGTCCCAGGATTTGATGTACATGCCTGAGAATTAACATGGAAACATGTTGGTCTTTGGAGAGAATGAGTGGATGCTTGGTTTCCTCTGGCATTGCTCCCTTACTCAATCTTCCTCCAACTCTCAAAATTCCATTTTCCAGAACCGGATACAACCTTTATATGGGACTCTGTTGGCTCACCGTCCCTTTCCCAGACGACAGAGCAATGATTTCTTCTCCAAATTTCTGTCATTGACAATAACGGATTATGGCATCCTCTGCAGCTGCTAACTCATTTAGCGTCAGAGTGCTACTGTTGGATGGTGATGCAACCCTTTGTCCATTGGCTTGCTTTGCATTTCTGTGGTCATCCTTCTCCACAGAGGCATCCCACTGCTTCCTTCCATGTCTTTGTGCAAACAAAATATTTTTTAAGCTGAGAACCCCGGCGACTGATGCTTTAAGCCTCTTCCAGTCAGAAAAGTAGGTAGTGAGCTAATCTGTTGGAGTAACATCATCACGGACATTGATGGTGTTTACTGTTGCCTCCTTTCTGATCTCTTGGTCATCTGGATTCATCAAGACATCCAACACAGTTTTAGGCCAGATGTTTTCCTGTTCCCACAGAAATCTGGGACCGTTCAGCCACCTGCTGCTGCTCAGGAAAGCAGAGACCTTCATCCCTCTTGATGCATCATTTGCTGGATTGTCCTTGGAGCCGACGTGCCTCCACTGCGAGGGTTCAGATGTTTCTCTTATGGATGAGATTCTGTTAGCAACGGATATGTGAAATCGTTTGTCCCCATTGTTCAAGTATTTTAACACGGACTTGCTGTCTGTCCAAAAGACTGATTCCTCCACCAAAAGGTTCAGCTCTTTCCTCAACAAATAATCCACTCTGACCGCAAGGACTGCCGCTGTCAACTCCAGTCTGGGAATCGTTACAGCCTTCAGGGGTATCACTCTCGCTTTACCCAGTAAGAAAGCAACATGGACGTTATTTTCCTGATCCAACATCCTGATGTATGTTACGGTTCCATATCCATGTTCACTGGCATCTGCAAAGTGATGTAATTGGGCATGTTTTATCCTTCCAAATGCCAAAGGCTTGATGCACCTCTCCACACTGAATGTAGTAAGCTGACCCAAATCCTCCAACCACATTGTCCACTGGTGCAAAATGTCCTTTGGTCGATCATCATCCCATCCACAACTTCTCCTACAGAGCTCCTGTTGCATCATCTTTGCAAATAAGGTGACAGGTGCCAGAAAACCCAATGGGTCATACACAGAGCTTGTAATGGACAGTATGCCACGTCTGGTGAGAGACTGTTGTTTCAACTCCATCTTGAACCTGAACGAGTCAGTCTCCACACACCACTGTAAACCCAGAACCCTTTCCACTGGAAGTTTATCTCTGTCCAAATCTAACTCTTTTAGATGGTAGGCTCTTTGATCTTCTGTGATGGCCTGCAACACAAGAAGACTGTTGCTGATCCATTTTTCCAAGATGAATCCCACTTTGCGACACACAGCAGTAAGATCTTTTATCATTTGGATGGCCTCTTTTTCTGTGGCTTAACTCTTCAAGAAGTCATCCACATAGAAGTTTTGTTTGATTGATTGAACTACCTCATCCAAAACTTCAGTCTGATTATCATCAGCAGTTTTCCTCAGGGCATAGCTTGCAAAGCTGCGAGGTGACACAGCTCCAAACAGGTGAACGGTCATGTGATACTCCACGAGGTCTTGTGTGATGTCGCCATTTGGCCACCAAAGAAAGCAAAAAAAAAATCTTTATCTTCTTCCACAACTTTCACTTGATGGAACATAGCTTGAATATCACTGACATATGCCACGGGTTCCTTTTTGAAACGAAGTAGGACTCTAAGCAATGAGCTGGTGAGGTTAGGACCTGGCAACAGCTCACTATTTAAGGACGAACCTTGAAATGTGGCTCCACAATCAAACACCACACGTATGGATCCTTTCCGTGGATGGTGAACACCGTGATGAGGGATGTACCACACCTTCCCCTGCTTACAATAGAGTTGTTGCTGTGGCACTTGTTCTGCGTAGCCTTTACTGATGATCATGTTCATATATTCAGCATACTCCTGATGCACTGTCTGTTGTTCAAGAATCTTTTCTCAAACTTTGGATCCTTTGCTTAGCCACAGCCAAGTTGTTTGGTAATAAAATCTCCTTATTCCTAAAGGGCAATTTCAAACAAAATCTTCCCTCGTGAAGTACTGCTGAATGCTCCATAATTTCCAAAAACTTGAGATCTTCTCTGGACATCTCATTCTCCTCTATGGTCCTTTCATTAAACGCCTGATTGTACTGCTTGATCAGCATTTCTTCAAGCTTACACACAGAGATCCTATTCACCATAGCCATGGGCAGCTCTGCTGCTGAGGCACCACCATTGCCAATTAGTGGTCCATTGACAGTCCATCCCAGCACCGTCTGAATAGCATTCAGACCATTTCCGCAACTGTTAATAACCTCCCATGGTTCTAATATCCTGGGAGCGTTGGTACCAATCAACAGGTCATCGTTTGCCTTTATATTTGGGATGTTAACCTTGGACAAATATAGCCATTTGCCAGCTCTTCCGGTGTAACCATGTTGTCAACAGTGACTGGCATTTCCTTCTGTGTGAGAACTTCTGGAAGAGCATGATAGTCAGTGCTGTTTAGACCAGAAACTTCCAAACCAGACAATGAATATGCTGGAACAACAGTTTTCTGCCCCATTGTGCTTAACAGGAAGTTTGTTTTTCTCCCCGTGACTTTCAACTGCTGCATTAGACGCTCTGAGCCAAATGTTGCTGAACTTCCAGAATCCAAAAAAGCACAGGTTTTTATGATATGATTTCCCTATGCACTTCTAATCTTTTTTTTTTTTTTAACCTGTCCAGAATCTCAGCATACAGAACAACAATCTGCGTGCCGTATTTTTGCTCTGTCAAGGGAGACATCTCATGTAAATAGCTGCCCTTGATAATCTGAATATTTTTATTATTATGATAATTATTTTATTTTATTTTATTTATTTATTTTCCTTTTATCATTTTGCAATCATCGTCAGTCTTGATACGGCCGAGCTGGACCTGGCAGGGAAAGAGGAAAAAGAGGAAATGAAAGGAGGAAAAAGAGAGAGAGAAAAGAAAGGCGTGTCTAAGCTGCTAAAGTTACAGTATTTGCAAAACAATATAAAGTACTGAAAAAATACAACAAGACATCAGTAGGATAGTGACAATATTCAAAAACAGACAAAAAAATGAAAAATAAAAGTAAAAAAAGTAAATGAATGAATAAAATAACAATTACAGAACCAACCGTTATTAAACATACCTACAGAGAGTCATCAGCAACATTTAGTAGGAAGCAGATGGGAAGATGAGCGCATGTGGGCGTGCACGTGTGACTGTTCAACCTGTGATCATGCAATCAAAGATCAGCTGAGTGCTTGTAGGGGAGCACGACCACGACCCGAGGTGTAGGGGAGGAAGCCAAGGCCCCCAGGGCCCGGCAAGCCCACCGCGCACAGAGCCCGGGCAGGCAAAGCAGAGAGAGCCTCCGTCCCCCGAAGCCCAGAGCAGTGGAAGCCTCCAGGCAGGCACCACCCGGCGCCACGAGGCAGGGGCACCGGGTAGCACAGGGCGACGGCACGCCGGCCCGGCGGGCGCCGGGTGCTGAAGCGCGGGCCGCACAGAGAGCCGGCAGCCCACAGGCCCCAGGACCACCCGTCCCCCCCGGCAGAGCCCCGGCCAAGACCCAGCGGGCCCCGCCCACCCAGAGCAAAACCATCGCGGGCCGGCGCCACCACGATACCAGGGGCGGGATCCCCAAGGACAAGGACACGTCCGCACACACCCACACACACACACTTATCCAGCCAACCAGAGACCCTGCCGGCCCCCCCATGCGGCCCAGGCATCGCCCAGGACAGAGGCCCCCCCGCAGTGCCCCATCCCCAACCCCCAGGCCAGCACCAGGCCCGCCCCCCGTACCCCGAGTGCTCCCCATGTAGAGGGGACATAGGAAGACCCCTGCCCCCCCCCCCACCCACCCGCCTCTGTGGTGTGTGCATGGGTGGGTCGTGGTTGTAGTGCAAGTAAAAAAAGGGGTGGCCGTGGGGGGGTGGGACCAGCTTCTGCCAGACAGCCAGACCCCCCCTCCCCAGCATTCCCTTGTTTATGTGAGTGTCTGTGTGTGTGTGTTAAGTGTGTGTGCTGCTTGTGTAAATGTAATAGTGTCTAAGTTGTGAGTAAAATCGAGGGGAGAAAGACCCCAATGGGAGGGGATGGGCAAGGGCCCCCGCTGTAGCTCCTGTCCCCCCCCCCCCCCCCCCCATGGCCAAGGCGCCTGTCCCCTCCAAACCCTGAATGTATATTGGTGTCTATGTTGCAATTAAAATTTAGTGGGGCAGGTGGTCGCCGGGGTCCATCGGAAAATGCCCCTTAGGGTTCCCGGGACCACCGACTTCACCCCCCCACCGTGCCCTATATGCTGTATGTATGATGTCGGGTGGCGGAAGAGGAGGGGGGCATGGGGAGGGGCTTCTCCCCTGGGCGACCAACTCCTCAGCTGGCCGCAGTAGGTGCCCCCACCTCACCGGGACAGCCCCAGGGCAGAAGGGCAAGTTCCAGACTGCCAAGTGGAGCAGGAGGCAGCACCCCGGTTGTCCCCCCATCCCCGGCGGCCCAGCGCCAGCACTCCAGGGGCCGGAGAGTCCCCGGTTCCCACCCAGACATCCATCCAGGTCCGGGGCCCGGCGCCACCAGCAACGCCAAGACTGCCGCCGACGGGAGGAGCCCCTCCGCCATGGACCCTATTCCTACCCCACCCATTCCTCTGCTGCCACCTCCCCTCCTACACCGCCCCTCCCTCCCACGCCGCCCTCTTCCCCCCACCTCCTACGCGCCCCCCATGCCCCCCACCCCACCCCCTCCTACGCCCCCCCTCCCCCCACCCCCTCCCTCTACCAACCCGCACCAAACCCCATCCCTCTACGGACACATCACAATCTCCAGGGAACCCGCCAGGTACCATAGCAGCGCGACCCCGAGGGCATGCCCCAGGCGACCAAGGCCCCCCACGTCCAGGCCAGGCCCCCCCATCCCGGAGGGAGGCAGCCCTGAAACCCGGGGGCCCTGGCCCCCCACTCAGCCCGCACAACAGCAACCCGGCCACCCAGCCCAGGCCAGCCCCCGACCGCCCCGAACTCCCGGCCGCCCCCAAGCGACCCCAGCCTCCGGGCCACCAGAGCTCCAAGCCGGCCAGGTGAGCAGCGCCCAAAGCAATGACCCGCCCAGACCCCCGGCCCGAGAGCCGCCCCGCCCCAAGGACCCCAAGCCCCCCCAGTCCACCCCCCAGGGCCGCCAAGGTCCCAGCCCCCAGTCCTACTAAGTGATGTGATTAATCAGCAGGGTCCAGGGAGAGCGAGCATCGGCCGATTCATTTTTGATGAAAGCAGATGTGATCTGGAGACTTCTGTGTTCCACCAGGAGATTTTTGTAGTGATTAATACTTAGACTTCTTTTGGACTTCCAGTTTAATAGGATAGTTTTTTTTGCTACACATCGGGCCACAAGGATAGTGTGTGTGTTGTTGGGGTCCATGTTGATGTCACTAAGGTCTCCCAGTAAGCAAAGCTTGGGGCATGCAGGAATGCTGCATCTGAACCATGTTGATAATTTCGCCTTCCTTATTTGATTCAACGTTTGTTCATTTGGTAAAGCACTGTAGGCATCCTCTAATGATTTAATTCTTAATTCTAGTTCTAATATTTTTGAGTTATCCTTCTTTTTTTTTATATGATGCAAAAGAGATCATTTTTCCTCTCATTACCGCCTTACCTGCTTCCCACAGAACACATGCTGAAACTCCTGGTTTATCATTATTTTCTAGGTAAACAGCCCATTCTTTTGTGAAATAGCGGATAAAGTCGGGGTCTTTAAGCAGTGCTGTATTGAATCTCCAGCTTTTAGCAGGTGGTGTGATTCTCGTATTTCTTACAGTGAAGGAAACTGGTGCATGATCGCTGACTGTAATGGGGTGGATCTGGGTTTCTGAAATCATACACACCAACAAGCTGCTAACCAGGAAATAATCTAGCCTAGAATATGAGTGGTGAACTGAGGGAAAAAAAGTGTATTCCTTGATATTAGGGTGAAAAGACCGCCATATATCACAAAGACCAAGTTCCTCCATATATTGTTTAACAGTGTCTGTAGACTGCCAGGTTCTATTGTTTTCTGAATTATTCGTCCTGTCTACGGGACCCATTACCACATTAAAATCTCCTCCTATGATAAGTGTGCTGTCTGAGTGTTCTGAGACAGTGTTAAACAATGAATGAAAGAAGGAGGAATCATCCACATTTGGCCCATATATGCACTTCTAATCTTAACTGGAGGATGGATAACTCACACCGGTTATGACCGGCCCCTGTATGTCCACATGTTTTAGGTGAAGTTGACTGTTTAGATGTTTCCTGCAGCTCTGATGCTGATGATAAATGTACCGTGGTAGATGCCTGATACTACAGGCATTTTATACTGCTACTACAGTCATCTGATACTGATACTACAGCCAATGGTTACCGATACTACAGTCAGTTGGTACTGATACTACAGGCATCTTATACTTATACTACAGTAATCTGATACTGATACTACAGTCATCTAACACTGATACTACAGCAATCTGATACATATACTACAGACATCAAATTAAATAAAATCAAAGATACTTTATTTATCCCCGAGGGGAAATTCAAGGTTCAAGCTAGCTCGTCCAAGGTTTGACATACAGACATTTACATTTGACAAGTTTACAGAACTGACCTGAAGCTTTGGCACAGCAGCCAGTTTTTTAACTGGCGCTGCCTTATAAATGAGGAACAGATGACATGAGGAAGGATCTCTACACTTCACCTAAAGGGGAAAGGATAAAGATGCAACAAAAAAACACACCTCTAAGCATAAGCACAAGTTCAGACAATAGACAACACACAATATGGGAGGGGGGGGGGTCTTCCAGACAGCCAGCGAGGTTGCAGCGAGGTCGCAGCCGGCCAAGCAGCGCGCCCATCCAACTCGCCGTCCATGAGTGAAGGGAGGGGCGAGGTCCGGAGAAGGCACACTGTAACAGTGTGTGTGTGTGCGTTCAGTGAGTGAGTCTGTGAACTTTCCCCACTTCATCTGGGCCACCTGATGTAAATGCTTCCTTGAGAGCTGAGTTCAGTTTAAGTTCCACAGGCCTGAGAAAGGGAGGGGGACTGAGCATCAGACAGCAGGAGACGTTCCAGGAGACGTGATAACCAGCCTGCCCAAGGCCAGACAGGGAGCCAGATCCAGATAACAGCTTTGTTTTGGGTCAAGCTAAGCTTCGTTTGGCTCAGCTTTGAGTCCTTAGTGGTCTCTGTTGGACTCTGAAACAACCGAATCGGGGGTCAGTTTCCACCAAAACCGAGCAACCGCTTCTCCAAGATGTTTCCCACTTACGGATGAGCTCCAGAACCACGACCAGCTCCAGTCGCGGTCCAGTGCTGTCATGCATGAGTTTGAGTGCTAGTTGCTCGGCATCACAGATCTTCCCGAATTTGCAAGACACCAGGAAACTACACACACCAAACAGCAGAAACCCAGTTATCATGAATCCAATTGTGTAGAAATCCTCCACAGAAAGAAGCAGCAGACACACGACCTTCATCACGTCTCCAGCAGCATACATTCCCTCAGGACCTGCAGGATCCCCTTCGCCCATTCTTTGGGGAAAAAAAGATTTTATAAGTTGCACTGAGAGACCAGCTGACCAGATCCATGATTTAAATTTGGAAGGAAATGGAGCAAGAGGCTCAGATAGATTGATGACAATACAAAGAAGCAGCAGGTCAGAGTGGGAACGGGAGGGAGAGAAAAAGCATCCGTCCGAAGAAAATAAATAAATAAATAAAATTTAAAAAAAAAAAAAAAAAATTATATATATATATATATATATATAAAATAACTAGAAAAGTGCTCTTCTTAAAGAAGAGCAAATGTGAATGCCCTTCTATGCTGAATGATTGATATGCAGTTGCATAACCATTTGGAGAAACAGCACAACTATGATATTTAATTTATTACAATAATGCATCAGGATTTGAAACCACGAACATCTGAACAAGAGCCCATTTCTTTAACCACTACACCAGCAGAGCTCGCCACTCTGCCTTGGCGGAATCATCAAAATGTTTTATCATTGGAATGGGAATTTTTTTTTTTGTTTGTCATTTGTTTTTGTTTTTTTTATATTTAATATCGGCAAAAGAGCTCAAGATTTAAATGTGTAAAGTAGCTCACAAGAGCCTATTAGACATAGATCAGCATCAGGACAAGAAATACAACCATTTGATATGATTTATGAAAAACCAGCACCTGGATTTGAATTCACAACCTTTTCTGAATGAAAGGCAATTCATTTTACCACTATGCCACTACAATTGTTCTACACAACCTGGCAGGAGCGCTAATATTTTTTGCCATTGGTATGGGATTGCCTTTGCCACCAGTGTGTAATCAGCAGAATTGCAAAAAGTTGTGAAAGGTTTAACTGCTGTCAAGACGCCAAAGATTATTTTAAATAATTTATAAATACAACTAAAATTCTAAAGTCAGTAGTTAAACTATATCAATCATTTAGAACTGCTTGTGTATTCAGTTAAAGACTTTATTGTTCGACGTGAGCAATGTTGTTTCATTTGAAGCACTTTAACGATACTGTAATATTTAATTGTCATTTCTGCAGCTTAATCATTTTCTATCTTGAAATAATCCTTCATATTAATTGCACAACTTTTGAGGACAGACATTGCACAGGATCTACCTTATTTGTGCAGACAGCCCACACGTTAATTGAATAGTTTTCAGCCAAAAACAAAGCTGAAGTCAAAGCTCTTTGATCAAATCAGTCCACGGCACTCTGTGTGCAAAACTGACATACCATTCCAGTGTACAATGTTCATGACTGGATTTGAACCCGTCCCATGTCTACCAATGTGTACCTGTGTACCGGTGTAGCAAATAGACCAATTGCTGAGCTGCATTTTCTGGTTTGTCCAATCACAGGAACTGATTTTAAAAATTGACAAAAACTTGAAAAACTTGGAAAAGTTCAAACATTACAAAGACCAAAAGTCATAGCACACATCTCCTGAATTGGCTGAAGAGTTCGATGCTTGAATGGTTAAAGTGAAACTAAAGGTGTAGCGTTTCAAACATTTAGCAGGAAAAACAACTTTGGGCAATTACAGTTACATATTAAAATTTTATTGTTAAAATGCTTCAAATGGAAAAGAGTTTCTTTTTCCAACTTGAATCAATGCATTGTTTTAGTTATACAACCCTACGAAACAGGCATTGCACATTGTGATATGTGCAGACAAGCCACATTTTACCTGCAAAGCTTACATGAAATCTAAGCACTTTGATGGAACAGTATGCAGTACCCTGTGTGCACCAGCTGGCATAACCCCATTCCTTGTACACCAATGCGTTCCTGTGTACCGGTGCCCAAAATGGACCAATCGCTGAGCTGCATTTTCTGATTTGTCCAATCACAGGAAATGATTTGCAAATTTGACAAAAACCTGATCACTTGAAAAGTTTTACATGTTACAAAGACCAAAAGTTGTAGCACATATCTCCTGAATGAGCTGAAGAGTTTGACATTTGAATGGTTGAAGTGAGACAAAAGGTATAGGAGGAGTAGAGTTTCAAACATTTTGCAGGAAAGATAAGTGTTTTATTTGAAGCATTTTATGAACAACTTAATCAGTGTGAATGCAATTCATCGCATTTATGCCACTTCAGCCTATCAAATATTAAACTCTTCAGTACATTCATGAGAATGAAGCTATGACTTTTGTCATGGCAAACTTTTGTAGATTTTGAGATATTTAGCATTTTGTCAAAATAAATTCAGGCTATTGATTGGCTGAAAGCCCTTCAAACTAAATGCAGATTGGACACTCAAAAAATGCAGCTCAACTATTGGTCAGTTTTTGCATAATGAGCTGGAAATTGTTCAACAGGGTTCAGAGCTCTGCACCAGTTTCCAGTGTACATGGCAGCCGTATAAATACTGACAACTTCCATTTGATTACTGGTTTGGCAGAGTTTTACAACAGCCCTGTACACATGGAGAGGTTTCTCAATGTGAATCTGGATTGTGCTTCTTAAAATCCAACAAGTTTTACATAAATTCATGGTGGAATTTTACTTTTATTGAACCTGTTTTCATTCACAATGTGTCAAGTTAGATGATTGCTCCCAGCTGTGTTCTTAAACCAGCAGGGTCTGTTTGTTACTATATAAATTAGCATAGTTAGTTTCGGTTCAGAGTTTTTGCAATGTTTTTTTTTTTTTTTTTTTTTTTTTTTTTAAGTGGGCACAACCTTGTAACATTAAGTCAACCCAGTGCTTCTATTTTGTCATTTTGGCACTTTATCCATTCAAATATTAAATTATTAACCTCATTCAGGAGACATGTTTGGCTTTTTAACATTTAAACTTTTTCTGTTATTTAGGTTTTTGCCAATTTTTTAAATTCTGTCTAACCCTAACCCGCCCTGCCGTGGACGAAGTTGCTCGTTAATTATGAAACTAGAAAAACAGAACAGAGGGCGGAAACCTCCACCAAGCACAATGTTGAAGAATTTTTAAAAATCCTGGATCCAAACGGTGATCCGGATCACCACCAAAGTTTAATCAGTTCTTCATTTTTACATTTGCAACACCTCTTGAAATATTTATAAAAATCCATCCGTAACCTTTTAAGTTATCTTGAGCAAAAAGACACCGGGGAAACAACCTCCTCGGTGGAGGTAACAACCGGGTTCATCGCGCATAAAGCAGACATCTGCCCCCCGCAGTGACCCCTCCCCGCTGCAGACGTGCTTCTCGTGGAGGATGTATGGACCTGCCGAACAATACGTTTGTTCTTGTTCTTGCAGCCTCGAGAACAAGAACTCAGTTCTTGCATCTCGTGTAATATGTAACAGGCTTTACTCAGACAAGAGATCAGAGAATTGGGTCAGAAACTCGGAGTAAGGTCCAGGTGGGCGATACACTAATGCTAAAAGGAGCGGTTTCTCTCAATTCCATTTTGGATGAGATAAATTTAATGTCAGGAATTCAAAGGATTTATAGTTAGTTTTGTGCTTAGGATTAATTAATAATTCTGACTTAAAAATAGCTGCAACACCTCCTCCTCTGCCTGTAGTTCTAGGAATGTGAAAGTTTAAATAGTTAGCTGGCGTAGCTCCATTAATACTAACATAATCCTCTTGCTGTAACCAGGTTTCCGTAAGACAGAATAAATCAAAGTGGTGATCACCTATCAAGTCATTGACTAATAAAGACTTATTTGGGAGGGATCTGATATTCAGTAGGCCACACTTTATTGTCTTATTTTCAGATTTTATTAGATCCATTGTTTTTATTTTTATGAGGTTTTCACGATTAACCCCAGAAGTGTTTTTGTGTTGTTTAATTCTTACTGCTGGGGAGTTGTATAAGGTCGGAATGGGGTTTTGGGTGGGCGGCGGCAGGTGGGAAGCTGCAGAAAAGTGTGTAGGACTACAATTCTGCCTCCTGGTCCCAACCCTGAGTTGTCAATTTAGCTGACTAATAAAAGAGTCCATATTGCTAGATAAGAGAGCGGCTCCATCCAACGTGGGATGGATGCCATCTCTCCTAATAAGACCAGGCTTTCCCCAAAAAGCGCTCCAATTATCTATAAAACCCACGTTGTTATCGGGACACCATCTAGACAACCAGCGGTTGAAGGATGACATGCGGCTAAACATGTCATCGCTGATTAAATTTGGCAAGGGACCAGAGAAAACTACGGAGTCCGACATGCTCTTGGCAAAGTTACACACCGAAGCAACATTCATTTTAGTGACCTCCGATTGGCGTAACCGGGTGTCGTTACCGCCGACGTGAATTACAATCTTACGGTATTTACGTTTAGCCTTAGTCAGCAGTTTCAAATACGATTCGACGTCGCCCGCTCTGGCCCCAGGAATGCATCTGACTATGGTCCCCGGTGTCTCTAGAGCCACGTTTCTGACTATGGAACTACCTATAATCAGGGTTTCTGCCTCAGCGGGTGTGTCGCCGAGCGGGGAAAATCTGTTAGAAACGTGAACAGGTCGGTGGTGGCCAGTGGGTTTTGGTTTGGGGCTACGCTTCCGCCTGACCGTCGTCCAGCCCGCCTCGGCTCCCGGCTGCGCGGGAACTGCTGAGGGACCGCTAGGTGGGCTAGCTGCCCTGGCTGGTAGCTCCGCACTGGCTAATGGGGGCTTGCTGACTAACTGCTTCCCTAACTGAGTGCGGAGCTGGGCTTCTAACTCACAGAGCCTCGCCTCCAAAGCTGCCAAGCTGCTACACTTAATACACCTACCGTTATCACTAAAGGAGGCGGAGGAGTAGCTAAACATCAGACACACCGAGCAAGAAAAGGCAGGGGACCGGGGTGTGGGAAGAGAGCTAGCAGCCATGCTAAAACCGAGTGCTTGAGCTGTTTAAGTCAGTAAACAGAAAGCCTAAGATCCCAAAAATAAGTGCAATATTCATCTAAACCTTCAACCTGTGTTTTAGACCCCATCCCCGCCAGATTATTCAAGGAAATATGTTTCTTAATCAATACATCTGTACTGGACGTGATCAATTCATCTCTATTAATAGGATATGGACCTCAATATTTTAAGACAGCTGTAATTAAACCGTTGCTTTAAAAACCAACTCTGGATCCAGGAGTTTTAGCTAATTATAGACCAATATCTAATCTCCCTTTCTGGTCTAAAATTCTTGAGAAAACAGTTTCAACCCAACTATGTTCCTATCTGAGCAGTAACAATCTGAAGAGTTCCAGTCAGGATTTAGAGCTCATCATAGCACAGAGACAGCACTGGTGAAAGTCTAATGATCTTCTCATGGTGTTCGGACATTGATTTTTTTTTTGTCTTTTACTTGCATTTTTATTGATTGACCACAGGTCATAAACCTGAAACACACATAAATAACATACATAAGCACAATATATTTTCCTAAATATAGTTTGCAACAAGGAAATGAATGAGCTGGCATAAAATTTAACACCGATATCAGTGACTACATTTCCCAGAATTCTTAGCGCATACTGGGCATGCGCAAAGCAGTGCTCTACCTCTCCAATGTAAACAATGCACTCGTATATCGCACGTTTTACTCGCAATGCACAGAAAAAACAATTGGATAATAACATGTGTGACACTGCAATAATTTACAAGTAACAAAGCACCGTTTACCACACCGTAAACGTCACCGGCCGCTGTCGACTCCTTAAAGGTACCTGTTTCTCACTGCAACTAACAGTGCTAACAGGAAGTAGCAGCACCCCCGGTATTAGCCGTCCCCAAAATAAAACTGATGTCCGACTAATAAACTTTACCATCTGGAGCTAACACAGTGGGATAACAACATAACATACACAAATATTTATATGTAAACATTTTCCCCTTATTTTTTTACTGTACTGGCAATTATTACATACCAACGGGCCGTGTACTCCTGACAACAATTCGGTGAAATAAGTCCTCTCCAGAGTGAAGTTAACCCACGGAACTGACGCATGCGCTCCTTTTCATCTCAATCATACTCATCTGGTTTAATCATTTGTGTTACTACGTCATCCAACAATCTTCATTGCTATGCAGATGACACTCTGATCTACCTCTCCATGAAGCCAGATGAAACCAGTCAGTTTCTTAGATTACAAAGATGTCTTACAGACATCAAGACCTGGATGACTCTGAATTTTCTCCTGTTAAACTCAGACAAGACAGAGGTCGTTATCTTTGGGCCTGAAAAACTTAGAACAAAATTATCCAGTTTTGTAATTAATCTGGATGGCATTAATCTGGCCTCCAGTACCACTGTGAGGAATCTTGGAGTCATTATTGACCAGGACTTGTCTTTTAGCTCACATTTAAAACAGGTTTCTAGAACCGCCTTCTTCCACCTGCGTAATATTGCAGAAATTAAGGGAAACTTGTCTCAGAAAGATGCAGAAAAATGAGTCCATGCCTTTATTACTTCCAGACTGGATTACTGCAATTCCTTATTTATGAGTTGTCCCAAATAAGCCCTGAAAAGTCTCCAGCTGATCCAAAATGCTGCAGCGAGGGTTCTGATGAGGACTAGCAGGAGAGATCATATTTCACCAGTTTTAGCCTCTCTACACTGGCTCCCTGTTAAATCCAGGATCAAGTTTAAAATTCTTCTTCTCACATATAAAGCTCTCCATGACCAAGCTCCATTGTACATAAAAGATCTTATAGTTCCATATATTCCAAATAGAGCACTTGGCTCTCAGACTCCAGGTTTACTGGTGGTTCCCAGAGTCTCAAAGAGTACTATGGGAGGAAGGGCCTTTAGCCATCAGGCTCCTCTCTTATGGAACCAGCTCCCACCGTGGGTTCAGGAGGCAGACTCCCTCCACACCTTTAAGATGGAGCTGAAAACCTTCCTTTTCCATGATTCTTATAGTTAGGATATGAGCATCTCCTGAGTTGGAGTCTACATGTACGGGACCCAACTGTCCAGGTTCTGCTCATTGCTCTTATAGTTATGGGTAGTCTAGCCATCCATTACTTATGTAGCAATGGGGATGTTACCTGATGCACTGAGAAGTACCTCGCTCCATTTCTCTAATATATTAATGTATAAATATATGCCAATATTGCCGTCTCTAACTTATTTCTCCTTTTTTCCGCAGGTCTTCCTGAATAAGTGCAGTTGTACATGTTGATCTGTCTTCCCTGTCCTCTCCACCCCAACCAGTCGAGGCAGATGGCTGCCCTCCCTGAGCCGGGTTCTGCCGGAGGTTTTCTTCCTGTTAAAGGGGAGATTTTTCCTTCCCACTGTCGCCTCATGCAGCTCAGGATGGAGGATTGGATCCAAGTCATGACTCGATGCTATCAGTTGGTTTCTATTATAGGATATGTATGAATTGACTCGAAATGATGTGGATGTAAAGTGTCCTGGGACAACATTGTTGTGAAGTGGCGCTGTACAAATAAAGTTGAATTGAATTGAATGGTACTGTGACCACATCTGAAACCAGACTGAAACTCACATAAAATATCAGATAAAAACTTTTTTTGAAAATTAACCTGAGATTTAACAATCTCAGCCAGAACTGAGGGTTTAGAAATGGGATGGTAGTTATTTAGTTCAGCAGGGTCCCCATCTTTATAAAGGGGGGAGAATGTCTGCAGTTTTCCAAATTGTAGGCATTATATTTAAGAGAAGACTCAAATTAAAGATATGTGCTATGGGCTCCGCAGTGATGCCTGCAGCCATCTTTAGGAGATAAGGTTCCAGGTCACCTGCAGACTTTTTAAGGTCAATATCTTTTCAAACTTCATGAACTTGAGCAACTCTGATGGGTTTAAAATCAAATAAATCTGAACCTACATCAGTTTCTAAAATGAAAAACGATGGGTTATCTACATAGTCAGGTATGGACCGTGCACTAATAAAATGTGGATAAAACTTATTCACAATGGCCTCTTAGTCCTTTAATTCAACTGGGTCAACCAGTCATTTATCAGAAAGGCTTAAAGCAAGAGAATGTTTGATTCAATTTGATTATTTTTCAGAGATTTGGTGGATTTTTTCAGTTCTCCCTAACTGATTTTAAGTGAAACTCAAATTTACACCTTCTAATCTTTAAGGTACATTTTCTTTTTTTTAAATTTAAATTTAGTTCAATCATCTGAGGAATTTACAAATCTAGTCTGTGCCCAGTGTTTTGTCTTGTATTGTATTACGATTGACATATTAATATCCCAATCAACCTGTTGCCTCTCGTTTGAACTGCTTCAGGTTGCCACCATTTTCACTAAATGGGACTTATGATCACCTGATCTGAATCAGAAGGCGATGAGGGGAAGACAGTGTTCAATACACCATCCGGACTCTGAGTATCTTGTCATGCTTTTTGGGCTCACCAATGCTCCAGCCATCTTCCAGGCTCTCGTCAACAATGTGCTTCGGGATATAGCTCAGCGGCTGTAGCATAGGAGGAAGGACAGTTGTCTTTCAGCCAGAAAGTTGGAAGATTGATTCCAGGCTTCATCTGACTACATGCCTAAGTGTCCCTGGGATATGAATGTGTGTGTGTGTGTGTGTGACATGAAGGTGACATGTAGTGTAAAGTGCTTTGAGTGGTGGACCTAACTGGAAAAGAACTATATAAGTACAAGTCCATTTTACCATATAATAAACCGTTTTTCTCCTGACGTTGGGGTGAGTGCTGTCCTGTCACTACCTTCTGGCTCTGGTCATAAAGTCCAATGCTGTACTTCCTCGCACCGATTGTCGTCTTCTGAGAGGAATCATGATGTTTGAGACACAGAACTCCTGCCTGTCAAATTGGTTCTTGAAGAATGGTGTCACTGCTTAAAGGGTGCCAAGGAGCCTTTTCTGGTATGAATAAACCACAAAATCCTGGAATATGTACGTTCTGCTTAGAGACTTCTTCCAAGCTTTTGTCAAAACACCAAAAGGACCTGGCAGGCCATCCAGCAACACTTCTGGTGGCCAAATCTGCTAGAAAACATCCAGGAATTCATTAAAGCATGTAACCATCATAAGATGTCACGTAGACCTCTGGATTGATTGCTTCAGCCTCTTCCAGTCCCTTATCACCCTTTGCCTCATATCTCCCTGGACTTGCATCATTGGTCTACCTGCATCAGATGGTCACACAGCATGCAATGCTTCAGTTTTCTGGCTTGGCCACTCCCTGCTGACAACACCTCCCATCCATCTCATCATCTCTACTATCTAAACAGTCTTGTTCCACTCGTGCTCTGACAGTCTTTGCTTCCATGCCTGTTTCTCCAGCAACTGTTCCCAGACTGATTCCCTGGTATCAACCCTGCCTGTCCCAGTCTCAGCCCTGTTTAGTATCTGGAATAATCTGGGCCATGTTTTGGAAGGATAGGTTATCACATTGAGTCTTCATAACATTTCACCATTTTGCTGTCATCTCCTGGACTTCTGCTTGGTCACCAGTTCTGTCTAATTGCAGTCAGTCCTGTCGGTCCACAGGAAATGAGTTTACATGGCAATCAGGTGACGGGGTCTGATTCCTTCCATGTCTGCAGTGGCTACAGACCTACCCCATAAATCTTCCTTGTAATTTTAATAAAGATTGTTGTCCTTTCTCACCAGTCTAATTGTGCAGCTTTTGGGCTCACACCAACCATGTTACAGTGTTTACTGTTCTCTGCAGGTGTGTACGTGGAAGACATGGAGAGCAGTACTGAAAAGCTGTACGCTGGCTTGCTGGCAGTCGGAGACGAGCTCCTGGAGGTCAACAATGAGAAGGTGTCCGGTCTCAGTCTGGACCAGCTGACCCAGCAACTGATCCAGAACCCATCCACCACTGTTCGGGTTCTCAGACATTGTCGGGCGTCTCCAACTTGCTGTTGATGAAAGAGCTCCACGTACTGCTAAGAGGAAGTATCCACTGGCTGGCCATCAGAATGGTTGTGACCATATTGGGATAATCTATACTAAATAATTATCTACACAAACACAAAAAACAAAAAGTTAAAATGAAAAGAAAAAAAAAACGCTTTCAAAATACAAATATGTACTGCTTCAATTTACCGAGAGCTGAATGAACAGGGAACACAAATTTTCTAAATAGACTTAAAAACAAAGAACACAAACCTCACCATGTATCAACAAAGTTTGACAAAAGGCCTGTAAAATAAATGTGGCATATCTTGTTTCAGCAGCCAAAGGTGCTGATTTTTGAGAAACATCAAGGGTTTGTGCAATGTTTACTTCCTAAACAGCAACACACTAAAACAGTTATGAGAGAAAAAGCATGACATCAAACTTACTCAACTGGAGGTTTAACCACCAGTGGTGAAAAGAGGAGTGCAATCGCCACGGCAACCATAGAGAGAATAAAAAGAGCCAGAGGTGAGGAAAGCAGAGCACAGGTGGAAGTTCCCAGGCTTGACTTGTTTCTTCACCTACAGACTTACATTGGACCAATAATATAGGACTGCCACCTAGTGGCAGATCCAACACCATGCAGTCATTTACTGCACCTTCAATGGACGGTCGTACTTTACATTCATCAACCAGACAAGTCAGGGGAGCTTCTGGGAAGTTTGCTAGCAGATCTTTTAGCGTCTAAGTTGTAATTATCTAAAGAACTGGGTGTTGGGAAGCTAGTTCTCTGAAGATCTGATCAAATAATGCCAAAAGACAGAAAATGAGAAGCTGTTGTGTTTCTTTACCACACACTACACCTTGTGTCCGTCATCCTTTGTGTCCTACCTCTAACAACACACATTGGTTCCTACTACACATTTACCCTCGCTACAGATGTAAAGCCCCAGGTTCAGGGTTGAAAGTGATGATCAACCTCCTGATGAATCAAAGAATAACTCTGCTCTGTTTTCTTGTTTATTTAAATGATCCTTTCAGACACAAAAACTAACTATAAAGTCATTATTTTCCTCCTGCTGCATCATTATTGATCAGATTTTTTTATCACCCGATACTGAATGCAGTCTGACATAAAGCTTTAGACCTAAAACATTTTCATCATGTGTCATGCCTCAGTGTCTAATACAGGCTCTTATTGTGAAAGAGCAACAGGAAATCCACTTTCAACACAGAGGCTGACCTGAAAAATACCCACTGATAAACTTATTAATATGTAAGATTTATAATAAGTACAAGAAACAAAGATGAAACACTTGAAACAGTTTTAAATTAAATAAACAAAACAAACGGTGAACAAAACCATAAACTTTAGTGTTTCCAGAAACCAGTTTAACCAGAACTGAACTGGTTTGATGTCACACCTGTTCTGTTAACTGATGATGTCACACCTGCTCTGTTAACTGATGATGTCACACCTGTTCGCTGATGATGTCACACCTGCTCTGTTAACTGATGATGTCACACCTGCTCTGTTAACTGATGATGTCACACCTGTTCTGTTAACTGATGATGTCACACCTGTTCTGTTAACTGATGATGTCACACCTGTTCGCTGATGATGTCACACCTGTTCTGTTAACTGATGATGTCACACCTGCTCTGTTAACTGATGATGTCACACCTGCTCTGTTAACTGATGATGTCACACCTGTTCGCTGATGATGTCACACCTGTACTGTTAACTGATGATGTCACACCTGTTCGCTGATGTCACACCTGTACTGTTAACTGATGATGTCACACCTGTTCTGTTAACTGATGATGTCACACCTGTTCGCTGATGATGTCACACCTGTTCTGTTAACTGATGATGTCACACCTGTTCTGTTAACTGATGATGTCACACCTGTTCGCTGATGATGTCACACCTGTTCTGTTAACTGATGATGTCACACCTGTTCGCTGATGATGTCACACCTGTTCGCTGATGATGTCACACCTGTTCTGTTAACTGATGATGTCACACCTGTACTGTTAACTGACAGACGTGAAGCTTGTTTGTAAAATGGAAACTTTTCTTTTGATCAATAAACCTCAGAAGCTTCTAGAAAGACGGCGTCGGTCCGACTTGAGGAAACTCAACACGTATGAAATGATCACATGTGGGATAAAAGGAGATCTACTGTCGGCTCATCATCATCCTCCTCTTCCTCCTGACCACCATTCAACTTCAGTTACATACATGTACCTGGATAGACCTGGTTCAGGTCTAGTTACATACATGTACCTGGATAGGCCTGGTTCAGGTCTAGTTACATACATGTACCTGGATAGACCTGGTTCAGGTCTAGTTACATACATGTACCTGGATAGAGCTGGTTCAGGTCTAGTTGCATACATGTACCTGGATAGGCCTGGTTCAGGTCTAGTTACATACATGTACCTGGATAGACCTGGTTCAGGTCTAGTTACATACATGTACCTGGATAGGCCTGGTTCAGGTCTAGTTACATACATGTACCTGGATAGGCCTGGTTCAGGTCTAGTTACATACATGTACCTGGATAGACCTGGTTCAGGTCTAATACATACATGTACCTGGATAGGCCTGGTTCAGGTCTAGTTACATACATGTACCTGGATAGACCTGGTTCAGGTCTAATACATACATGTACCTGGATAGACCTGGTTCAGGTCTAATACATACATGTACCTGGATAGACCTGGTTCAGGTCTAGTTACATACATGTACCTGGATAGGCCTGGTTCAGGTCTAGTTACATACATGTACCTGGATAGGCCTGGTTCAGGTCTAGTTACATACATGTACCTGGATAGGCCTGGTTCAGGTCTAGTTACATACATGTACCTGGATAGGCCTGGTTCAGGTCTAGTTACATACATGTACCTGGATAGGCCTGGTTCAGGTCTAGTTACATACATGTACCTGGATAGGCCTGGTTCAGGTCTAGTTACATACATGTACCTGGATAGGCCTGGTTCAGGTCTAGTTACATACATGTACCTGGATAGGCCTGGTTCAGGTCTAGTTACATACATGTACCTGGATAGGCCTGGTTCAGGTCTAGTTACATACATGTACCTGGATAGACCTGGTTCAGGTCTAGTTACATACATGTACCTGGATAGAGCTGGTTCAGGTCTAGTTACATACATGTACCTGGATAGAGCTGGTTCAGGTCTAGTTACATACATGTACCTGGATAGAGCTGGTTCAGGTCTAGTTACATACATGTACCTGGATAGAGCTGGTTCAGGTCTAGTTACATACATGTACCTGGATAGAGCTGGTTCAGGTCTAGTTACATACATGTACCTGGATAGAGCTGGTTCAGGTCTAGTTACATACATGTACCTGGATAGACCTGGTTCAGGTCTAGTTACATACATGTACCTGGATAGACCTGGTTCAGGTCTAGTTACATACATGTACCTGGATAGAGCTGGTTCAGGTCTAGTTACATACATGTACCTGGATAGAGCTGGTTCAGGTCTAGTTACATACATGTACCTGGATAGAGCTGGTTCAGGTCTAGTTACATACATGTACCTGGATAGAGCTGGTTCAGGTCTAGTTACATACATGTACCTGGATAGGCCTGGTTCAGGTCTAGTTACATACATGTACCTGGATAGGCCTGGTTCAGGTCTAGTTACATACATGTACCTGGATAGGCCTGGTTCAGGTCTAGTTACATACATGTACCTGGATAGACCTGGTTCAGATCTAGTTACATACATGTACCTGGATAGACCTGGTTCAGGTCTAGTTGCATACATGTACCTGGATAGACCTGGTTCAGGTCTAGTTACATACATGTACCTGGATAGACCTGGTTCAGGTCTAGTTACATACATGTACCTGGATAGGCCTGGTTCAGGTCTAGTTACATACATGTACCTGGATAGACCTGGTTCAGGTCTAGTTACATACATGTACCTGGATAGACCTGGTTCAGGTCTAGTTACATACATGTACCTGGATAGGCCTGGTTCAGGTCTAGTTACATACATGTACCTGGATAGACCTGGTTCAGGTCTAGTTACATACATGTACCTGGATAGGCCTGGTTCAGGTCTAGTTACATACATGTACCTGGATAGGCCTGGTTCAGGTCTAGTTACATACATGTACCTGGATAGACCTGGTTCAGGTCTAATACATACATGTACCTGGATAGGCCTGGTTCAGGTCTAGTTACATACATGTACCTGGATAGACCTGGTTCAGGTCTAATACATACATGTACCTGGATAGACCTGGTTCAGGTCTAGTTACATACATGTACCTGGATAGACCTGGTTCAGGTCTAGTTACATACATGTACCTGGATAGGCCTGGTTCAGGTCTAGTTACATACATGTACCTGGATAGGCCTGGTTCAGGTCTAGTTACATACATGTACCTGGATAGACCTGGTTCAGGTCTAGTTACATACATGTACCTGGATAGGCCTGGTTCAGGTCTAGTTACATACATGTACCTGGATAGGCCTGGTTCAGGTCTAGTTACATACATGTACCTGGATAGGCCTGGTTCAGGTCTAGTTACATACATGTACCTGGATAGGCCTGGTTCAGGTCTAGTTACATACATGTACCTGGATAGACCTGGTTCAGGTCTAGTTACATACATGTACCTGGATAGGCCTGGTTCAGGTCTAGTTACATACATGTACCTGGATAGACCTGGTTCAGATCTAGTTACATACATGTACCTGGATAGGCCTGGTTCAGGTCTAGTTACATACATGTACCTGGATAGACCTGGTTCAGGTCTAATACATACATGTACCTGGATAGGCCTGGTTCAGGTCTAGTTACATACATGTACCTGGATAGAGCTGGTTCAGGTCTAGTTACATACATGTACCTGGATAGGCCTGGTTCAGGTCTAGTTACATACATGTACCTGGATAGGCCTGGTTCAGGTCTAGTTACATACATGTACCTGGATAGACCTGGTTCAGGTCTAATACATACATGTACCTGGATAGGCCTGGTTCAGGTCTAGTTACATACATGTACCTGGATAGGCCTGGTTCAGGTCTAGTTACATACATGTACCTGGATAGGCCTGGTTCAGGTCTAGTTACATACATGTACCTGGATAGACCTGGTTCAGATCTAGTTACATACATGTACCTGGATAGGCCTGGTTCAGGTCTAGTTACATACATGTACCTGGATAGGCCTGGTTCAGGTCTAGTTACATACATGTACCTGGATAGGCCTGGTTCAGGTCTAGTTACATACATGTACCTGGATAGGCCTGGTTCAGGTCTAGTTACATACATGTACCTGGATAGGCCTGGTTCAGGTCTAGTTACATACATGTACCTGGATAGACCTGGTTCAGGTCTAGTTACATACATGTACCTGGATAGAGCTGGTTCAGGTCTAGTTACATACATGTACCTGGATAGGCCTGGTTCAGGTCTAGTTACATACATGTACCTGGATAGGCCTGGTTCAGGTCTAGTTACATACATGTACCTGGATAGACCTGGTTCAGGTCTTGTTACATACATGTACCTGGATAGAGCTGGTTCAGGTCTTGTTACATACATGTACCTGGATAGGCCTGGTTCAGGTCTAGTTACATACATGTACCTGGATAGACCTGGTTCAGGTCTAGTTACATACATGTACCTGGATAGACCTGGTTCAGGTCTAATACATACATGTACCTGGATAGACCTGGTTCAGGTCTTGTTACATACATGTACCTGGATAGACCTGGTTCAGGTCTAGTTACATACATGTACCTGGATAGACCTGGTTCAGGTCTAGTTACATACATGTACCTGGATAGACCTGGTTCAGGTCTAGTTACATACATGTACCTGGATAGGCCTGGTTCAGGTCTAGTTACATACATGTACCTGGATAGACCTGGTTCAGGTCTAGTTACATACATGTACCTGGATAGACCTGGTTCAGATCTAGTTACATACATGTACCTGGATAGACCTGGTTCAGGTCTAGTTACATACATGTACCTGGATAGACCTGGTTCAGGTCTAGTTACATACATGTACCTGGATAGACCTGGTTCAGGTCTAGTTACATACATGTACCTGGATAGACCTGGTTCAGGTCTAGTTACATACATGTACCTGGATAGACCTGGTTCAGGTCTAGTTACATACATGTACCTGGATAGGCCTGGTTCAGGTCTAGTTACATACATGTACCTGGATAGGCCTGGTTCAGGTCTAGTTACATACATGTACCTGGATAGACCTGGTTCAGGTCTAGTTACATACATGTACCTGGATAGAGCTGGTTCAGGTCTAGTTACATACATGTACCTGGATAGACCTGGTTCAGGTCTAGTTACATACATGTACCTGGATAGGCCTGGTTCAGGTCTAGTTACATACATGTACCTGGATAGACCTGGTTCAGGTCTAGTTACATACATGTACCTGGATAGAGCTGGTTCAGGTCTAGTTACATACATGTACCTGGATAGAGCTGGTTCAGGTCTAGTTACATACATGTACCTGGATAGACCTGGTTCAGGTCTAGTTACATACATGTACCTGGATAGAGCTGGTTCAGGTCTAGTTACATACATGTACCTGGATAGACCTGGTTCAGGTCTAGTTACATACATGTACCTGGATAGACCTGGTTCAGGTCTAGTTACATACATGTACCTGGATAGAGCTGGTTCAGGTCTAGTTACATACATGTACCTGGATAGAGCTGGTTCAGGTCTAGTTACATACATGTACCTGGATAGACCTGGTTCAGGTCTAGTTACATACATGTACCTGGATAGGCCTGGTTCAGGTCTAGTTACATACATGTACCTGGATAGACCTGGTTCAGGTCTTGTTACATACATGTACCTGGATAGACCTGGTTCAGGTCTAGTTACATACATGTACCTGGACAGACCTGGTTCAGGTCTAGTTACATACATGTACCTGGATAGACCTGGTTCAGGTCTAGTTACATACATGTACCTGGATAGACCTGGTTCAAGTCTAGTTACATACATGTACCTGGATAGACCTGGTTCAGGTCTAGTTACATACATGTACCTGGATAGACCTGGTTCAAGTCTAGTTACATACATGTACCTGGATAGACCTGGTTCAGGTCTTGTTACATACATGTACCTGGATAGGCCTGGTTCAGGTCTAGTTACATACATGTACCTGGATAGACCTGGTTCAGGTCTAGTTACATACATGTACCTGGATAGACCTGGTTCAGGTCTAGTTACATACATGTACCTGGATAGACCTGGTTCAGGTCTAGTTACATACATGTACCTGGATAGACCTGGTTCAGGTCTAGTTACATACATGTACCTGGATAGACCTGGTTCAGGTCCAGTAAAGTCCACAAGAGTTCACTAGGGTCCAGTAAAATCCACAAGAATCCACTAGGGTCCAGTACAGTCCACAAGAGTCCACTAGGGTCCAGTAAAGTCCACAAGAGTCCACTAGGGTCCAGTAAAATCCACAAGAATCCACTAGGGTCCAGTAAAGTCCACAAGAGTCCACTAGGTTCCAGTAAAGTCCACAAGAGTCCACTAGGGTCCAGTAAAGTCCACAAGAGTCCACTAGGGTCCAGTAAAATCCACAAGAATCCACTAGGGTCCAGTACAGTTCACAAGAGTCCACTAGGGTCCAGTACAGTCCACAAGAGTCCACTAGGGTCCAGTAAAGTTCACAAGAGTCCACTAGGTTCCAGTAAAGTCCACAAGAGTCCACTAGGGTCCAGTAAAGTCCACAAGAGTCCACTAGGGTCCAGTAAAGTTCACAAGAGTCCACTAGGTTCCAGTAAAGTCCACAAGAGTCCACTAGGGTCCAGTAAAATCCACAAGAATCCACTAGGGTCCAGTAAAGTTCACAAGAGTCCACTAGGGTCCATTGTGATGCAGTCCAACGCAGTTTGCAGTCCAGGTGAGTCCAATAGACACGGATTAAAGGTTCATTAAGACTTTAGTCAACAGACTGATACGCAGCATGTCCTCCATCTTCTTTACGTACACCATTTGGTCCGTTTTGGATGGATACCCTGATGACAGTAGTACCACCAGAAGCCATGGGGGGCAGCGTTGAGCTGGTGTGGAGACCAGAGGAAAAAGCTGTGATGCGTTTAAAATCCTGTCAGACGTCCTCCATCTTCCCCGTCTCCTCTTTCTACATATCTGCTGGACATTGTCTCAATCTTTGTTTCTGTCGGAGGTCAGAACTCTACCCTGCCCCCTGGTGGACGTCCAGGCTTGCTACCACGCTAACGTATAGAGACATACAGGTTTATATATGTAGAGGGAGCAGAATGAACCAGAAAACATGATGACGTGAGAAATGCTGCAGTCAGAGGACGAAGAAGAGGATGATGATGACCATCAGGATGGCAAGCAACACACCGATGGCGCACCACTGCCGCCGATCTGCAAAGAAATGATAATGAATAAATCAGTTTCAGACCCACCCCACAGCAGTGTCACGTGTTACTAGGCAGATTACCGCTGGTCATGTGAGACACTTTGGCCAGTTTCTTCATCACATTGTCCAGTCGGGAGTGAGTGTTGTCCATCTCATGGCTGAAGTCATCCAACATCCTGCAGGAAGGACAACATTCAGAACCAGGTTCCACTGCTAGAACCTGGTTCTACTGTCAACAAAACCCTGGTTCTACAGTTTAGAACTTGATTTAATGTAAACAGTCTTGCAGAACTTTGAACATAGCAACAAATCTGGAAGATAACTGGTTAATCAAATAAAAGCAAACAAAGAGAAAACAACCGTCTCCTCTGTTACGGATTCAGCTGGAAATATCCTCCATACATTTAGGGATTTCTATAAAACATTATATTCCTGAGAAACGGATCCATCAGACAACAGCATTGAGGAATTTCTCAGCTACCATCATCTTCCAAAGTTACAACAGGATCAGGAAATGGTTCTGGGTTCACCCACTTCAGTAGAGGAACTGCATGAAGCTTTAAAATACATGAAGCTCCAGGACCAGATGCTTCTTTAGCTGAATATTATAAAGAATATATCACATCCAGCCTGACGGCTGCCAACATAGACTTCTATCAGAAGCAGATCCACAAAGCTCCCAACACACGGCAGCTGTTCATGGCCTTTAACTGTCTTCTTTCTCCAGCAGCTGCTCAGCCTCCCGCCACGCTGACTGCAGACATGTTGGCTTCCTGTTTTACTGAGAAGGTTGCTACCATCAGGAATCACTTCTCTGAGCCTGACCAGCTCAGTCCACCACATCCAGCTAGTGGTGCCTCACTTTGCTCTTTCTGCCCTCTGAATGAGGACCAAGTCTCTAAACTTCTAGTCAACTCTAAAGCCACTATCTGTCCTCTGGATCCGGTCCCTACCGACATCCTGCAGAGCATTTTACCTCCAATCAATCTGCAGTGACCCATATTATCATCTCCTCTCTGGAATCCGCTGTCTTTCCCTCTGTCTTCCAGCAAGCTCGGGTCACCCCGCTGCTGAAGAAACCCACACTCAACCCAGTCCAGGTTGGAAACTACCGGCTGGTCCCACTGGTGCCGTTCATGTCCACACTACTGGAGCGGGTCGTCTTCACTCTCCCAGTTCCTCCATGATAGAAACCAGTTAGATCCACATCAGTCTGGCTTTAGGCGAGGCCATTCCACTGGAACTGCTCTCCTGTCGGTTACCGATTCCCTCCAGCTGGACCAGATCCACCGGTCAGTCCTGGTCCTGCTGGACCAGATCCACCGGTCAGTCCTGGTCCAGCTGGACCAGATCCACCGGTCAGTCCTGGTCCTGCTGGACCTGTCTGCTGCTTCTGACCCAGCCAACCATCAGGTTCTCCTCTCCACTCTCTGAGCTCGGCATCTCTGGATCTGTCCTCTCCTGGTCCACGTCCTACCCCTCAGGAAGATCCTTCAGAGTATCCTGGTGAGGAGAAGTGTCCAGATGACATGAAAACAGGGGAGCCTCAGGGATCGGTGCTCGGCCCTCTTCTCTTTCCACCATACACCTCCTCACTTGGTGCAGTTAGAAGCTCTCATGTCTTCTCCTACCACTGCTATGCAGATGACACTCAGCTTTTCCTCTCCTTCCCACCAGACGACACAATGTTTCACTGAGAATATCAGCTTGTCTTGCTGATATCTCTGCATGGATGAAGGATCGCCACCTTCAGCTCCATCTGTCCAAGACAGACCTCATTGTCTGTCCAGCCGATCCTTCCTTACCTCTGCAGATACGTGTGAAGCTCCACTCTGTCACACTTGTTCCTACGTCTGCTGCCTGGAATCTGGGTGTCATGGTGGATGACCAGCTGACCTTTAAGGTCCATGTTGCCTCGGTTGCCCGTACCTGACGACATGCTCTCTACAACATCAAGAGAATCAGACGTACCTGACAGAACACACGACTCAGCTTCTGGTTCAGGTTCTGGTCATCTCACACATTGATTACTGCAGTTCCCTACTGGCAGGTCTGCCTGCATGCTGGTTAAACTTCTGCAGATGATCCAGAACCAGCAGCACGTCTGGTTTTCAACCAACCCAAACTGGTTCATGTCACTCCGCTGCTAATCGCTCTTCACTGGTTTACAAAACAACAAGTCAAACGTCTCCCGTCTACCTTCACTCCTTAATCCAGACCTACGACCTGCTGAACTCTGTCCGCTCTGCAGATTCCTGATCTGCTTTAAGCTGCAGACTCAAGCAGCATGTTGAAGAAGACGATGATGTGGAACATGGTCTTCGGCGCAGCTTATTCATGGCAGAGTTAAACTATGCGTGGAAAGGCCCCAAACCCTCTACCAGACAGGTAGGTTGGGCTGTTTGGGGAATGGGGAGGCAGACCAGGTGGGCATGGGAGGGGTGGTGTCCTGTACCATCTGGCATGGCTGTGGAGGGGATGCACAGGTGATATTGGGTAAAAGTGGGTTTCTATTATTATAAATGATTAGTTTTTTATTACCTGTGGGCCAGTGAGTGCTGGAATGGGCTCCAGCTTCCTGCAACCCTGAATTGACGTGTTAAAGTTCTCTTTAAATAAAGTTGGGTAAAACCAAGTTTTACTGTCAACGGAACTAGTTTTATTGTTAGAATCTGGCTCGACTGCCAGTAGAACCGGATTTTTCTGCCAGATCTCGGTTCTACGGAGTTGGATCTTACACGGCTTGTTCATCCAGCTCCATGCCAATCTGCTCCGACATGTTCTTCAGGACTCCTATGGTTCCAGAAACCAGTTCTAGCTGTTCCTCCTGCTGCTCAGCGATCAGCTGGAAAAGAAAGACCAATGAGCGGTTGAGTGGCGTCCAGAAACCGGTTCCAGCAGGTTTACTCATTCTAGTCCAACGAGACCCACAGTCCGACAGATGTTCCATGTTTCCTGCTGCAACAGACCAGATGGGCTGTTAGATCCTTTTAATCTGGTCCAGGAAACATGGAAAACCTGCGGGGTTGTGGGTCTTGAAGAATCTGAAGCTGAACGGGTTTTTCACCTGCTGCTGGACTTGCTGTTCCTCTATGAACTGAGAGTTAGCGCTCTGCAGCTGGTGGTCCAATCGGCCATATTTGACTGGACCAGGCTGCCAGATGGGCCCCTGAGAACCTTGTTCACCGAGCAGAACCTGAAGATCAGAAGAAGATGTCAAAGAGCAAACCAGAACCTCTGACCAGGACTGATACAGTATCCAGGTGAGCAGGTACCTGTCTGTTCTTCCTGTCGTCGCTGGCAACGCTCGGACTAGACATCCGTTCCTTCATTTCCTTCAGAACAAAGACCGGCGCTTAGCAGACCAGTCTTTACGCAGCCTTTAACATGACCACCACTCAGCACACATACTTGCTCTGTCTTGAACGTTTGTAGGTACACAACATTTATTCAGAACAGCGAGAGGACACTACCCGATCAGGTAGGTCACATGATCACAACCAGCGCGCCATCACAAAACCAGAACACATTCTTAGTGGCATTATAGAAAAAAAATTAAATGAGAGCACATGGCAGTACCAGTGGTTACCAGAGGAACACGGAGACCATCAGAGTCTTGATCATGTGACTGCTGCTGGGAATACATGAGGTCAGCGCTCACACAGGTGTGTTTACCTTGACTGTGGTCCTGGTGTTGGTGATGAAGAGTTTCCTCTTGGAAAGCTCGGCTGCGTCCAGGTTGAATTTCTTTGGGTTGGACTCCACGATGCGTTCACGGACCATTAAGAAAGACGCTTACCTTTAAATCGACTTTTACCGCCTGCATGAGTCACCAGAACATCACCTGCCACCTGGCTGTGGTCATGTGACTTCCGTTCTTAAAAAGGATATTGATGGTCTCTTCCAGGTCCTCCAGATCCCACTCGATGGAGCGCAGACTATTCCTCAGCTCATTGGTTGTCCAGTCCATTTCCTCCCTGGAGGCTCCGCCCCTTTCCTGCAGAAGCTGCTTCCATCTCTGATGGAGGCTCTGAGCCGCGTTCACGGCCTTCTGGACCTCCCTGAAGACCAGAACCAGGTCTAAGTACCACACATGCACCTGAGATAACCTGGTATAGGACCAGTAAAGGACTGGTAAAAGACCAGTACAAAACCAGTACAGAATGTAACCATGGAAACGAACAGCAACATTTAGACATTTCTTTGCAGTAAAGCCTGTGTTAACCAGCTAACTGGTTAGTTATCAGAAACATTAGTTTATGTAGTTAAACTAAGTCATACTAAAGGGTTTCTGTTATCATTAGTTTAATTTGTTATTTATCATTGGTTTAACGGGTTATTTATCATTAGTTTAACTGGTTATTTATCATTGGTTTAACTGGTTATTTATCATTGGTTTAACGGGTTATTTATCATTAGTTTAACTGGTTATTTATCATTAGTTTAACTGGTTATTTATCATTGGTTTAACGGGTTATTTATCATTAGTTTAACTGGTTATTTATCATTGGTTTAACTGGTTATTTATCATTGGTTTAACTGGTTATTTATCATTGGTTTAACGGGTTATTTATCATTAGTTTAACTGGTTATTTATCATTAGTTTAACTGGTTATTTATCATTGGTTTAACTGGTTATTTATCATTGGTTTAACTGGTTATTTATCATTAGTTTAACTGGTTATTTATCATTAGTTTAACGGGTTATTTATCATTAGTTTAACTGGTTATTTATCATTAGTTTAACTGGTTATTTATCATTGGTTTAACGGGTTATTTATCATTGGTTTAACTGGTTATTTATCATTAGTTTAACTGGTTATTTATCATTAGTTTAACTGGTTATTTATCATTGGTTTAACGGGTTATTTATCATTAGTTTAACTGGTTATTTATCATTAGTTTAACTGGTTATTTATCGTTGGTTTAACGGGTTATTTATCATTAGCTTAACTGGTTATTTATCATTAGTTTAACGGGTTATTTATCATTGGTTTAACGGGTTATTTATCATTAGTTTAACTGGTTATTTATCATTGGTTTAACTGGTTATTTATCATTGGTTTAACGGGTTATTTATCATTAGTTTAACTGGTTATTTATCATTAGTTTAACTGGTTATTTATCATTGGTTTAACGGGTTATTTATCATTAGTTTAACTGGTTATTTATCATTGGTTTAACGGGTTATTTATCATTAGTTTAACTGGTTATTTATCATTAGTTTAACTGGTTATTTATCATTGGTTTAACGGGTTATTTATCATTAGTTTAACTGGTTATTTATCATTAGTTTAACTGGTTATTTATCATTGGTTTAACTGGTTATTTATCATTGGTTTAACGGGTTATTTATCATTAGTTTAACTGGTTATTTATCATTAGTTTAACTGGTTATTTATCATTGGTTTAACGGGTTATTTATCATTAGCTTAACTGGTTATTTATCATTGGTTTAACGGGTTATTTATCATTAGTTTAACTGGTTATTTATCATTAGTTTAACTGGTTATTTATCATTGGTTTAACGGGTTATTTATCATTAGTTTAACTGGTTATTTATCATTAGTTTAACGGGTTATTTAAGTTAGGTTAACTGGTTATTCTGATAATCGCAGCTAAATCGGAGAATGATGTGGAATTGTTGTTAGCTTGCTTAGCATTTCTAGCAGCATCTCTCACCCTTTCACAACGAAGAACGGGTCTTCCATGGACATCTTCCCGGGCCTTGGTCAGTCCATCCCTCAGAGTCTGGACTAAAGTCTGGGTCTGGGAGTCTGGACTTAAGTCTGGGAGTCTGGACTAAAGTCTGGGTCTGGGAGTCTGGACTAAAGTCTGGGAGTCTGGACTAAAGTCTGGGTCTGGTCCCCGAAGCCGAAGCTCTGCAGTGAAACGTCTTCGTTTACATGTAGCACCGGAAACCACCCGGTGACGTCACAAGCTTCTTCTTCTGTTGTTTTCATTGGCAGTCGGCAAACACATAGACACAATACACTTAGACATCATACATACAGACACCATACACATAGACATCATACACATAAACACCATACACATAGACACCATACACATAGACATCATACACATAGACACAATACACATAGACATCATACACATAAACACCATACACATAGACACCATACACATAGACACCATACACATAGACACCATACACATAGACACCATACACATAGACATCATACACATAGACACAATACACATAGACATCATACACATAAACACCATACACATAGACATCATACACATAGACACAATACACTTAGACATCATACACACAGACACCATACACATAGACATCATACACATAAACACCATACACATAGACACCATACACATAGACATCATACACATAGACACAATACACATAGACATCATACACATAAACACCATACACATAGACACCATACACATAGATATCATACACTTAGACATCATACACATAGACATCATACACATAAACACCATACACATAGACACCATACACATAGATATCATACACTTAGACATCATACACATAGACATCATACACATAAACACCATACACATAGACACCATACACATAGATATCATACACTTAGACATCATACACATAGACATCATACACATAGACACCATACACATAGATATCATACACTTAGACATCATACACATAGATATCATACACATAGACACAATACACTTAGACATCATACACATAGACACCATACACATAGACATCATACACATAGACATCATACACAAACACCATACACATAGACATCATACACATAGACACAATACACATAGACATCATACAGATAGACACAATACACTTAGACATCATACACATAGACATCATACACATAGACACAATACACTTAGACATCATACACGCAGACATCATACACATAGACATCATACACATAGACACAATACACATAGACATCATACATACAGACACCATACACATAGACATCATACACATAGACATGATACACATAGACACAATACACTTAGACATCATACACATAGACATCATACACATAGACACAATACACTTAGACATCATACACATAGACATCATACACATAGACACAATACACTTAGACATCATACACTTAGACATCATACACATAGACATCATACACATAAACACCATACACATAAACACCATACACATAGACATCATACACATAGACACAATACACATAGACATCATACACATAAACACCATACACATAGACACAATACACGTAGACATCATACACATAGACACAATACACATAGACATCATACACATAGACACAATACACTTAGACATCATACACATAGACACCATACACATAGACATCATACACATAGACATCATACACTTAGACATCATACACATAGACACCATACACATAGACATTATACACATAGACATCATACACATAGACACAATACACTTAGACATCATACACGCAGACATCATACACATAGACATCATACACATAGACACAATACACATAGACATCATACACATAGACACAATACACACAGAAATCATACACATAGACATCATACACATAGACACAATACACACAGAAATCATACACATAGACATCATACACATAGACACAATACACACAGAAATCATACACATAGACATCATACACATAGACACAATACACATAGACATCATACACATAGACAAAATACACAGACATCATACACATAGATATCATGCACATAGACATCATACAGACATCATACACATAGATATCATACACATAGACATCATACACATAGACATCATACACATAGATATCATACACAGACATCATACACATAGATATCATACACATAGACATCATACAGACATCATACACATAGATATCATACACATAGACATCATACACATAGACATCATACACATAGATATCATACACAGACATCATACACATAGATATCATACACACAGACATCATACACATAGACACCATACACATAGACATCATACACATAGACATCATACACATAGACATCATACACGTAGACACCATACACGTAGACATCATACACGTAGACATCATACACATAGACATCATACACATAGACACAATACACTTAGACATCATACATACAGACACCATACACATAGACATCATACACATAGACACAATACACTTAGACATCATACACATAGACACCATACACGTAGACATCATACACATAGACATCATACACATAGACACAATACACTTAGACATCATACACATAGACATCATACACATAGACACAATACACTTAGACATCATACACATAGACACCATACACATAGACATCATGCACATAGACACAATACACTTAGACATCATACATACAGACACCATACACATAGACATCATACACATAGACACAATACACTTAGACATCATACACATAGACACCATACACATAGACATCATACACATAAACACCATACACATAGACACCATACACATAGACATCATACACATAGACATCATACACATAGATATCATACACAGACATCATACACATAGATATCATACACATAGACATCATACACATAGACACCATACACATAAACATCATACACATAAACATAATAAACATCATACACATAGACATCAAATTCATAGACACAATACACATAGACATCATACACATAGACATCATACACAAAGATATCATGCACATAAACATCATAGACATCATACACATAGACATACACATAGACATATACATAGACATCATACACATAGACATCAAATTCATAGACATCATGCACATATACATCATACACATAGACATCAAATTCATAGACATCATGCACATATACATCATACACATAAACATAATAGACATCATACACATAGACATCATACACATAGGCATATATATAGACATCATACACATAGATATACACATAGACATACAGATAAACAACATATACAGACATACACATAGACGTCATACACATAGATATACACTTAGACATCATACACAGATATCATACACATTGACATAATATACAGACATCATGCACATAAACATCATCATCATCAACCAGCGATAGCTTGTCGCGTTGAGTTTAGCAGAAGTGAGCAGGTAGGTAAGGGGATTACTGTCGGTGACGACGGTGAAACTCGTCCCGTTGAGATAGTCGTTGAACTTCTCTGTTACAGCCCACTTCAAGGCTAAAAATTCCAGTTTGTGTGCTGGATACCTGGACTCGCTTCGGGACATGCCCCGGCTGGCATAGGCGATGACTCTGATGGCCTTCCTGTTCCTGGTACAGTACAGCACCTAGCCCGGTGGAACTGGCGTCGGTGTGTAGCAGGTAAGGCTTCTGAGGGTTGGCAAAGGCAAGGGCTGGAGCTGAGGTAAGTTTCTCTTTTATTGATTCAAATGCATGTTGACAGGCAGATGTCCAGCGACCACCAAATGGCTCTTTCGGATTGAGATATTCTTCAGGCTTGACCAAAGGCTTCAACCTTTTTTGTGATGGTGGATATCCGGAGGTGAGTTCATGGAGAGGTTTCACGATTGTTGAGTAATCTTTAACAAATCTTCTGTAGTATCCGGCAAAACCGAGGAATGACCGGAGTTCTTTGAGTGTCTTGGGAGGAGGCCAGGATCTCAGGGCTTCAATTTTGGCAGGATCTGTTTCAACGCTGTTCTTCGAGACTACATGTCCCAGGTAACGTACGGAGGTTTGAAAGAAAGTGCATTTCTCCACCGAGAGTTTCAATCCAAAGTCTTTTGGACGATTCAGGACTCTCATCAATCTCTCCTCATGCTCCTCCAAAGTTGGTGCGAAGACAATGAGGTCGTCTATAAATACAAGCACTTCTTTCAGGTTCATCTCTCCGACACATTTCTCCATCAAGCGTTGAAACGTTGAAGGCGCATTGGTGACTCCTTGGGGTAGGCGATTAAACTCCCAAAAGCCGAGGGGGCACACAAAGGCAGTTTTCGCTTTGTCCTTCTCATCCATTTCGATTTGGTAGTATCCTGATTTTAAATCCAATACAGAAAACCACTGAGATCCGGTGAGTGCTGTGAAGGTGTCCTCGAGTTTGGGTAAAGCATATGCATCCTTGATTGTCTGTAAATTAAGCTTCCTGTAGTCAATACAGAGCCTGACGCTGCCGTTCTTTTTCCTGACGACCACGATAGGTGAGGCGAAAGGAGACTTGGATTCTCGAATCACGCCGGACTCGAGCAATTCCTGGAGATGTTGTCATACGGCATCCACATCTTGGGGATGGATAGGTCGCGGTCTATGTTTGAACGGTGTTGGGTCCAGGAGCTTAATTTGGTGCTTTACCTTATCTGTTCTGCCAAAGTCCAACTCGTGCTTTGCAAAGACTTCTGGGATGCTGTTTAGCCTTGCAATGATCCTGTCTTTCCATTCAGGGGTGATGGGTGAGTTTTCAAAGTTGTAGTTGAACAACGGTTCAGATGAGACAGATGGCATGGACTTTGGAGAGGCCTGTGCAGCACAGGAGACAGACTGGAAGGCACTGATTTCAGCCAACATAGCTCGAGGAGGTAAGTACAGGTCATGATCTGATTCATTCTTTACGGGTACTGGAAGGAGATTTGGATGCTGACAAGTGAAATCGACGAGGCAAGACTGCACCATAAGTCCGCCAGGTAAGTGGAAAGTTGTGGGCTGTTCAATGATCACTGCTTTTTCACTTTGTAGGGAATGTGCAACTGCAATGCCTTCAAGAAGAATGGTTTCTCCAGCAGGAATGAGTTGTGGAGTGAGGCTGTTCAATCGGACAAATCCATGGTGTTCCTCACTGCTCATGATGCGCCTGTGCTCCAGTACTTTTTGGACAGCACGATAGCCATAGGGAACAGGATGGAAATCAGGCTTCTGCTCGCTGGACAGGGCGTACACAGAATCCAAGGTGTGCCCACCAGGATGAATGGCGGGTGGATCTTGAGGTCTGGCACCACCAGAGCCAATGTGGCTACATCTATCGGCACGCCCAGGAAGTCAGGTGGAAAGGTGACATCAAGATGGACATAGCCCAGGTAAGGCACGGCTTGCCCGTTTGCCCCTTCGACTTCGAGGATGTCACCCAGAGGGTGAAGTGCATGATCCGACAGATAAGCTCTGAAAAATGACTCTGGTATAGTGGTTACTTGTGAGCCTGTGTCCAGTAAACAGTTGATTGGTGTTCCATTGATGATTATCTGAGCAGTGCATTTTGTTCCAACCAGTCCTTTTGGCAGTGAGTTGAAGTGCTTATGATCTTTTTGATTGGGACATTGATTTGTGGTAGCCTCTGCTTGTCCCTCAGTAGAGGCTGAATTCAGTTTGACTGGTGATTATTGTTCACATCCCACTGTGCTTGTCTTTCTTGCAGGCGAGTCTTTTTCTGCTTTACCAGTGCTGTATTTGCTGGCTGGGTGCAGGAGGTAGCGATGTGCCCATCCTCTCCACATTTAAAGCACAAACCGGCTCAAGGTCTGGTGCTCTGTGAGTTGCCATATTGAGACTGAGGTGTGGAGGTTCTATTGCGGGGGTTTGTCTTCACAGGGGTGCTTGTGGTTTTGGCTAGAAGTGCCGACATTTGCTGCTGCAACTTCTTTACTTGTTCTTTTAGTTCATCGATGGAAGAAGTGTTGCTGTCAGTGTGGCCGCAGGAAGAGCAGGTTTGAGAGTGGAGTACAGCTTGCTGCTTGAAGGAGCCCATATGCTTTTTCATTAAGCTCTCCTTTGCCAACTGTCGGTCTTCCTCTGTCCGCACGAGAAGAAGCAGCTCGGCGAATGATGGGGGATTCTGTCTGTTTTGTTCAAGATCAAGTTTCATAATTATGCCATTGTCCCAGCACCCTCTGCAGAACTGTCTCAGTAAGTGCTTGTTAACGTCTGCTGCTGCAACTCCGCCTCTCTGTACAACAGTATTTAATGACTTTAGCAGTCGTTGAAGGTAACTGGAAGGTTTTTCGCCAGGATCCTGTAGAGTGTTGAGAAACTGTGCGAATAGTTCTTCCCCATCCTGTACGGTGGAGTAGGCGGAGCCCAGTACTCGTAAATAGATTGTAGGTGAGGTGTCCACTGGCAAGCCCTTCACCACATCTGCAGCAGGGGACAACAAGCTTTCCAGTATTTTCCTTGTGATTTGAATTGGAGGTAAGTTTACATCTGCCAATAACAGTTCAATGTGTGCTCTCCATGTGTCGTAGTCGCTTTCTTTTTCAGGCTTAGGTGTTTTTCCAGAGAATGGACGGAGTCTCAAGGTGGGTATCGAGTGTGTGGTAAGTTCTTCTGTTCTTACAATGTGTTCCACAACAACCTTTTTAATTTCAGGTGGATTTAATTGAGAATGGGTGAGAGAGAGTCGTTGAGATGGGAACAGTGGTCCCTGTGGTCAGATCGGGAACTGCCTGATGCAGTGTGTGTGTCTGTTGTTGAGCTGTTGCTCCAGCTAGCCCCTCCTGCTGGCCAGGCAAGGAGGATGCTGCTGAGCTCACAGTGGGCATCGAAGTGGCCCCTGGTTCATTTTGACCACTAGGTGTCTCTCCCTCCATAGTTTCCAAGTGTTCATTTATTTGAAAAAGCAAACCTTGTAAAACAGTTTCAAACTTTTGACCACTCCGTCTTGCTATATGTTTCAGTTCTTTCATGTAGTCAGGAGCTGATGGAACCATGACTGGGACTGTGCTTTCAATTTTTGGTTTTTCAATTTCAGGTACTGTAACGCAATATTTTAGTTCAGGGTAATTCTCTGAGATATGCGTGTACGGCAGTATTTTCTTTAGCTCCGCAAAAGCAGAATTGCATTGATACTCAATGATCAGGTTTTTGTACATCGGGCTTTTTTCATCATCAATAAATACTTTTTTAAATTTACCATATTGTTTCAAGATATTAAGAATTTCACCATCTATTTCAGTGTTAGTTACACCAGAAACAATGACACTCTTTGTGATATCAACCCCAGAATTTTAAAATAACTCCATAATTTCACTGGACCAAATATAACAATTTTCACTCAGAATAAATAAATAAAAAATCAATATTCATTCATGAACCAAGCTCCTGGCTAGCTCACCAAATGTAACGCTTAAATTAAATTAAGAGTGTTGGGACTAAGTATTGCAATGGATGGAATGGGTGAACAGAAGACCAGATTCGCTATGGGAGCTTGTGTGGTGAATGAATGAAGACAGGAGGCAGGAAGATTAAAGTTAAGGATAATTGTATTGCATTAAAAAACTAAATAAGGCACAGTTAAATTATATTTGTAAACAGGACAACCAAGAAATGAGACACACAAAAAAAAAACACTTTCAAGAAACCTTTTTTTCAAGCTTTTTTCCCCAGTTCAGTTCAGTTGTACCCAAAAGGATTTTTTCCCTTTTGGATTTTTGTTCAGTCTTCTTATTACGATCCTGGTAGGAAGACGCAAAAGTTCAGTTTTATTTACGATCCTTGAGGGAAACGCAGAGTCCAGTTTTTAGTTACGATCCTTGGAGGAACCGCAAAGTTCATTTTATCAAAACTAAAGGTGTCCGGAGTTCGGAGAAAAAACATCAAAACAAAAAAAAAAAAAAAAAAGTCCTACCAAATCCAGCTCACCACCTCTTGAAGAGGATTCTGGGGGGGTGGTAAAAACCTGACCATTGAGTTTGAAAAGCTTTGGTTTAGTTTTCAGGGAGTTCTGGCGGAGTTTGTGGAGTCATCCAGCACACGAGTCCAGCCGTGGAGCAGGGCAATGGTGACAGGATGTTAGTGAGGCCGCAGCCATTTTTATGATAGCGCCACTTGTGGCAGGGCACGTGATTGCGGCGGGGAGCAGTGAAAAACTCCCAGATTATTTGGAGACATGGGTTACATCATACACATAGACATCATAGACACAATACACATACACATAATACACATAGATATCATACACATAGACATTATAGACATCATAAACATAGACATACACATAGACATAATATACACAGACATGGACATAAACATCATAGACATCATACACAGACACATAATACACATAGATATCATACACATAGACATTATAGACATCATAAACATAGACATACACATAGACATAATATACACAGACATGGACATAAACATCATAGACATCATACACAGACACATAATACACATAGACATCATAGACATACACATCATAGACATCATACACATAGATATCATACACATAGACAATATACATGGACATACACATAGATATCATATATATAGACATCATACACAGTTATACACATAGACATCGTACACATAGATATACACAGACAGCATATACATAGACATATACACAGACACCATACACATAGACATAAACATATGATGCTGGCTCTATGGGGTTCCGTTTGTGTAAAAAAAAAAGTACATGTAATATGTGTACATGTTGTTGGTTTATGTTGTTCCAATGTGTCTTTTGTACATGTCTACGGCCTAATGTTTTTGACAAGTGTTGTTGCTTTTTGTATGTGTCAATATTGCGTATGTACATGTTGTATATGTACATGTTGTACATGTACATGTTGTATATGTACATATACAACATGTACATGTTGTACATGTACATGTTGTATATGTACATATACAACATGTACATGTTGTATATGTACATGTTGTATATGTACATGTATCTGTTGCATATGTATTTATTGCACATATAAATGTTGGATGATGTAAATGTTGTACATGTATGTTGTTGCATTTGGGTTTGCTGCATATGTAGACTTCGTATTTCGCTGCACGTCTTTACCTTCTGATTGGCTAATGTCGTTGCTTTCTGTTGTTGGTCAATGCTGTTGGTTTATGTCGTTGGTCTCTGCCGTTGTTGCCTTTGTCACAAATAAATGCTGAAATAGGCCATGTCTGGTCTAAGTGTTTATTAGACATTACAAAAATGTTAGAATTTTAAGAAATACATATTTTAAAAAGCTTGCAAAATATTTCTATTATAGCATTTTTTTTTTTCCCTTCAGGCAGTAATTCGGACGGCAAAGGGGCCCTAGTGCAAATAGCACCGGGATAATGATGCTGGCTACATTTTAATAACCTAAAACTAAATAACCTAAAACAATCTAAAATATCTTCTTAGAGTTTGGGTTATTTACTGTGTATGATTGTGCGGCCGCATTGGTTGGACTCGGACTACTCTGCATGCTAGCTAGTGTCTGGGCCACCGGATTATTCTGTCATTGTTCAACTGGTTCCAACTTTACTGGGACAGCAGGGGGCGTATTTGCTCAATGAACGCTAATCTTTATTTCTTCAATGACAGTTATTTTATTATTTTATTTTAAATATATATGGGGGGGGGGGGGGGTAAAAGAAAGAGATAAAGAGAAAAAGAAAGAAGCTCAGTGTATCAGGAAATGTCCCTCAGCAGTCTAAACCTATAGCAGCATAACTAAGGGATGCTAACCATCCCTAGCTATAGGACTTATCAAAAAGATAAGTCTTCAGCCTAGTCTTAAAGGTGGGGAGGGTGTCTGCTTCCCTAACACTAACTGGGAGCTTATTCCATAAGAGAGGGGCCTGATAACCAAAGGCTCTGCCTCCTGCTCGGCTCTTTGAGACTCTAGGAACCACAAGTAAGCCTGTAGTCTGCGAACGAAGTACTCTGCTTGGTATATAAGGAACAATGAGGTCTTTGATATATAGTGGTGCCTGGTTGTGGAGGGCTTTATATGTAAGGAGAAGGATTTTAAATTCTATTCTAGATTCAACAGGCAGCCAATGAAGAGAGGCTAAAACTGGAGAAATATGATCTCTCCTGCTGGTTCTGGTCAGGACTCTGGCTGCAGAATTCTGGATCAGCTGAAGGCTTTTCAGGGCATATTTAGGACAGCCCAGTAATAGAGAGTTACAGTAATCTAGTCTCGAAGTAACAAAAGCGTGAACCAGTTTTTCTGCATCACTCCGAGACAGAATGTCCCTAATTTTGGCTATATTACGTAAATGAAAGAAGGCTGTTTTAGTAACCTGCTTAATATGTGGGCCAAAGGACAGGTCAGGGTCAAATATTACTCCAAGGTTTCTCACTGTAGCACTGGAAGCTAAAGTAATGCTATCCAGGTTCATTACAAAACTGGAAAATTTAGCCCTGAGTTTTTCAGATCCAACGAGAATTACTTCAGTCTTATCTGAGTTTAAGAGGAGAAAATTTCTAGACATCCAAGTCTTTATGTCTATGAGACAATTTTGTAGCCTATTGGGCTGATTTGTTTCATCTGGTTTAAAGGATAAGTATAGTTGAGTATCATCTGCATAACAATGAAAGTTTATTCCATGCTGTCTAATAATTTTGCCTAAAGGGAGCATATATAGTGTGAAGAGTATTGGTCCAAGTACAGAACCTTGAGGAACTCCATGACTTACTGTAGTTTGGGAGGAGGACTTGTCATTTACATGAACGAACTGAAGTCTATCAGATAAATATGATTTAAACCAGCTTAACGCTGTACCTGTAATTCCAACCACCTGTTCTAGTCTCTGTAACAGAATGTTATGATCGACTGTATCAAATGCAGCACTAAGATCAAGCAAGATAAGTACGGACACAAGTCCTTTGTCTGAGGCCATAAGAAGGTCATTAGTAACTTTCACCAATGCCGTCTCAGTGCTATGATGAGCTCTAAATCCTGACTGAAACTCCTCGCATAAATTATTTCTGCTCAGGTGGGCATGTAGCTGAGCGGAAACTATTTTCTCCAGAATTTTGGACATAAACGGGAGGTTAGATATAGGTCTATAATTTGCTATCACCTCTGGATCCAGAGATTGCTTTTTAAGTAAAGGCTTGATTACAGCAGTTTTAAATGATTGTGGTACATATCCTGTCACTAAAGACATATTGATAAGATTTAGTAGTGATGTATTAATTAAAGGGAAAATGTCCTTAAAGAGGCTCGTTGGGAGAGGGTCTAAGATACAGGTGGATGGTTTAGATGAAGCTATTATTTTAGTTAATTCAGAGGGTTGGACAGGACAGAAACTATTGAGACACAAGTCAGATCCTGGTTCTAAGGATGCTTCGGAGACCACAACAGGCTCAACATTATAGGTAGAAGGAAGAATATTGTGGATTTGATCTCTAATAGTATCAATTTTATTCCTGAAAAAATACATGAAATCATCACAGCTAAGTGAGAAAGGAATACATGGCTCCTCAGCGCTCCGGCTCCTAGTAAGCCTAGCTACAGTGCTGAAAAGAAACCGAGGGTTGTTTTTGTTTTCCTCTATCAATGATGAATAATAAGCTGTTCTTGCCGTACGTAAGGCTTTTTTGTATACAATTAAACTTTCTTTCCAGGTTAAGCGAGACTCCTCTAGTCCTGATGAACGCCATCTGTTTTCCAAACGCCTTGACGCCTGTTTTAGAGCTCGAAGCTGGGAATTAAACCAGGGAGCCTTCATAATCTTACCTAATTTCTTCTTCTTTAGGGGAGCAACATTATCCAAGGTTGTACGCATTGAAGCTGTTATAGTATCAGCATGTTGATCAATCTGAGCAGGAGTAAGGCTTAAAGGGGGACTCTCAGTCATGCTAACACATGGTAGATGTGAAAAAATTGATTCAATTGATTGTTTAAATTTTGTAATATTATTGTCTGATAAACATCTACTATAGTAGAATTTATTTTTGGTCAGTGAGTAATCAAATAAAGTGAATTCAAAGGTTAATAAGAAGTGATCGGACAAGACAGGGTTTTGAGGAAATACTTTGAGCTTATCAGTCTCAATACCAGATGTTAGAACCAGATCAAGAGTATGACCATGAGAGTTAGTGGCTCCATTGACATTTTGTGAAAACCCAATTGAGTTTAGAATAGAGCTAAAGGAAATGTTTAAACTATCATTTTCATGGTCAACATGAATATTAAAATCACCTAGTACAATGACCTTATCAGTAGTCAGCACTAACTCAGACAAGAGATCAGAGAATTGGGTCAGAAACTCGGAGTAAGGTCCAGGTGGGCGATACACTAATGCTAAAAGGAGCGGTTTCTCTCAATTCCATTTTGGATGAGATAAATTTAATGTCAGGAATTCAAAGGATTTATAGTTAGTTTTGAGCTTAGGACTAATTAATAATTCTGACTGAAAAATAGCTGCAACACCTCCTCCTCTGCCTGTAGTTCTAGGAATGTGAAAGTTTAAATAGTTAGCTGGCGTAGCTTCATTAATACTAACATAATCCTCTTGCTGTAACCAGGTTTCCGTAAGACAGAATAAATCAATGTGGTGATCACCTATCAAGTCATTGACTAATAAAGACTTATTTGGGAGGGATCTGATATTCAGTAGGCCACACTTTATTGTCTTATTTTCAGATTTTATTAGATCCATTGTTTTTATTTTTATGAGGTTTTCACGATTAACCCCAGAAGTGTTTTTGTGTTGTTTAATTCTTACTGCTGGGGAGTTGTATAAGGTCAGAATGGGGTTTTGGGTGGGCGGCAGCAGGTGGGAAGCTGCAGAAAAGTGTGTAGGACTACAATTCTGCCTCCTGGTCCCAACCCTGAGTTGTCAATTTAGCTGACTAATAAAAGAGTCTATATTGCTAGATAAGAGAGCGGCTCCATCCAACGTGGGATGGATGCCATCTCTCCTAATAAGACCAGGCTTTCCCCAAAAAGCGCTCCAGTTATCTATAAAACCCACGTTGTTATCGGGACACCACCTAGACAACCAGCGGTTGAAGGATGACATGCGGCTAAACATGTCATCGCTGATTAAATTTGGCAAGGGACCAGAGAAAACTACGGAGTCCGACATGCTCTTGGCAAAGTTACACACTGAAGCAACATTAATTTTAGTGACCTCCGATTGGCGTAACCGGGTGTCGTTACCGCCGACGTGAATTACAATCTTACGGTATTTACGTTTAGCCTTAGCCAGCAGTTTCAAATACGATTCGACGTGGCCCGCTCTGGCCCCAGGAATGCATTTGACTATGGTCCCCGGTGTCTCTAGAGCCACGTTTCTGACTATGGAACTACCTATAATCAGGGTTTCTGCCTCAGCGGGTGTGTCGCCGAGCAGGGAAAATCTGTTAGAAACGTGAACAGGTCTGTGGTGGCCAGTGGGTTTTGGTTTGGGGCTACGCTTCCGCCTGACCGTCGTCCAGCCCGCCTCGGCTCCCGGCTGCGCGGGAACTGCTGAGGGACCGCTAGGTGGGCTAGCTGCCCTGGCTGGTAGCTCCGCACTGGCTAATGGGGGCTTGCTGACTAACTGCTTCCCTAACTGAGTGCGGAGCTGGGCTTCTAACTCACAGAGCCTCGCCTCCAAGGCTGCCAAGCTGCTACACTTAATACACCTACCGTTATCACTAAAGGAGGCGGAGGAGTAGCTAAACATCAGACACACCGAGCAAGAAAAGGCAGGGGACCGGGGTGTGGGAAGAGAGCTAGCAGCCATGCTAAAACCGAGTGCTTGAGCTGTTTAAGTCAGTAAACAGAAAGCCAAAGATCCCAAAAATAAATGCAATATATAGAACAGTGGTTTGGGAAGATATTGTGCGCTAAAGCGAGTGGTTGGTTAACAATAGATAGAAGTTAGAAAGAAGTTAAAGGAGCCAACGGCTCGTAGCAATCCGCAGTGACACACGCTGGGGAAACAGAAAATGACACAATACGTTACCGCAACGTCAGCACGTCCAGCATCAATCTCCTGAGTCATTAATAATATATGTTCCTATGGACATTAGAAGGGCTCAGTTTACCACAGCCAGCTATCATCTGACCGGGATATTTTTCACCGGAAGGTTTCAGCCTGGCAAAGTTTACCCGGATGTTGTAGGCTACACTATATTCCCACAGCCAATGGCGGCGGTGGCGGCCTTCTTTTTTTACTATTATTTGTGGTAAGCCAAGTCCAATGCTCATTGAGTGGTCATTGATTGACGAGACCCTGGAATTTTCCCACCAATCATTCTAGTGCTACTAAGCCAGCGAAGCAAAGGCGGGAGTAGCAGGGAAAAAATCATTCTGCGCAAAAACAATCACTCTGTGTACATGTACATGTTGTACATGTACATGTTGTACATGTACATGTTGTTTTTCCTGTTAAGCTCCCTCATGTCTTGTTTAGCTTTTGTTCCTGCTGATTTAGTTCACCTGGGTTCATTTAGTAGATTTGTTTCACCTGTGTCTTGTTGTGTTCAGTGTATTTATACCCTCGGTTTCAGTTCTATGTTGCAGATTCATTGTGTTAGTCTCTCCCCTGGTTGCCAAGTGTCCTGTGTTCCTGCGGCTCAAGAAATAAACCAGCCTTTACTCTTTATCTCCATCTCCATCTGCGTCTCTCCACCAGCCATGACAGATGACGTTATTGAAGAATTTGAAGTTGAAAAGGATGACTCTGGAGTTGATTGGAGGAGTTAATTAAGAACAAAACTACAAAGAAGATGAAGATGCAAGAGAACAAACCGGAAGGTAACTCTGCTGCCGCCATTGTCTGTGTGGTACAGGAGCTCAACAAAAAGATGGAAACATTGAAAAACGTATTGGAGCTAAAGCATTGACATAGGCACAAACAAAAAGACCATATCTGACCTGCAAGTTTTCCATCTTCATAAGGAGAATGCAAAACTAAGTTTCATGTGAAGACCATGCTCGCTACAAAAGGCATTGGAATTTAAGAGTCATTGGCTTACCAGACAAGGAAGATGGGAACATACATGAGTGTGTCATCGGCATCCTTACAAAGATTATTCCTGTATCTGTTGATCGACTGAGGGACACGGTTGACAACACACACCGCATTGGGAAAAGAGCCACCACTGCAGCCTCCAACAATGTTCCTCGAGCCGTCATCATACAATTCGGCATGCGCACTGTCTGCGATGAGGTCTGGGTGAAGTCCAAGGATGCCAAAGTCCACAAAGATCTGCACATTAAGTTCAAAGAAGATTTCTCCAATGAGGATAGACTCGCCTGATCCAAGCTGCAGCCGCTGGTACAAGAAGCAGGGGAAAGCGAGCATACCTGGAGGGTTACATGCTCATTCACAAAAGAGTGGACCCTGACTGACTTTTTCTTTTTTCTTTTACAGTTTGTTATACTGTTTATGGTATAAAAGGCTATTACACTTCATATGTGACCGTTACTGGCTGAGTTAGTTTACTCACTCCTGCACATCGTTCTTGACATGTCTGTGCATACGTGTTGATTATGTTATCCTTGTTATCGCTAAATACCAGGGGGCTAAAAAATAACGTTATAGTCTTATACTGTAAGCTGCAGAAAGCCAACTGTTTTGTCTTGCAAGAAACTCATTTGTCATGTGAGGATGTGCAATTTTGGAAACTTCAATGGGGAGACACCTTATTCTGTAGTCATGGTACATCTCGTTCAGCAGGGGTTATGATTTTGTTTAACAGGTTTCCGGGGTCTATTGTGGACCATGCTACAGATAAACATGGTCATTGGCTAATGGTAGTAGAGGAAATCAATGCCGGATATTTATTAGTATGTGTATGGGTACAACAGCAGAGCAATAAACAAAATATTTTATGCAGACCTTGGTGAGAGGATAAAACATGAAGTATTTGACTGAACAGGTTATTGTCTGAAGTGATTTTAATGTGATTCCAGAAAATTCCGTTTATTCCATCTAGAAGACAACACCATCTTGTTGACATTTTCAATAATTTTGTTTCCAGTGTTATGCTGACAGACTGTTGGAGACTGAGAAACCTCAACATCAGGCAATTCACTTGGTTTAATTCTTCTAACAACGGCCAGTGTTCATGGCTAGATTACCGGTTAATCCCACATAATATGACAAACAATATTATGAGATGTGTTCAGTTGCCCTGGTACGCTCCCTGAATAAATTTAAATCCCCTTCTAATTCTACCTGGAAATTTAATGGTAATCTGCTCCACAATGAAGAATTCTGTTTGGAGTAAGGAACCTCATTAAGAGCATCTCTCTTCTTGAAACTTCAGCCCTAAGCAAATGGGAATAGTTCAAATTTAATGTCAGATCAATAAAGCTAGGTAAACAAGCTTTAAAACTGTTGAGACAACATAAAAAGACATTTTCCAGATTAAACATTAATGGCACTACTACAGATGACCCTGAGCTAATAAGTCAAACAATTAGAAGTGTTTATAGTAATTTATATTGTTCCAAGTATTCTGAAACAAGCTGTAAATGACTATTTGGTAGTAAAAGAACACACTGATACGATTGACCCAGATTTAAAAACATAATGGAAGAGGATCTTTAAATTGATGAGTTAGATAAAGCAATCCTCCAGATGGCAAAGGGCAAATCACCAAGCCTTGATGGGCTGACTGCTGATTTTTATGTTTTTTTTCTGGAAAGATATTAGATTGTTGTTATATGATGCCCTTCTGGAATGTGTTTCAAACCAAAATCTCTCCCCCACAATGAAGTGTGGTCTCATCACCCTTATTCCTAAAACCAGCAAGGATCCCTTATTGTTAGAAAATTGGAGACCCATTACCTTACTGCGTACAGATTAAAAATTATTAGCTCTTTGTTTTTACAAATCATTTAAATAGGGGTCTAGCTTATGTAAATAACGAATGTCAATCAGCTTTTATAAAAGGATGGAATATACATTATCATACAAGATTGATTCTACATATGCTGGATTATAATCAATTTATTGACAGTGATGGTTTGATTTTATTCCTTGATTTTCATAAGGCGTTTGATTTGTTAGAACATTGCTTTTTTTGTAGAAACTAAAAAAAAAAAATAAAAATAAAAAAATAGGGGTTTTGGGCCAAAATTTTGTGATTTAACAAAGATGTTTTATACAGACATAAGTAGCTCAGGATCCCCAGGCACGGAAATGACCTCTAGCTTTGCTGTGTCAAGAGGCATTCGTCAAGGATGTCCAATCTCACCCAAGTTGTTCATTTGACCACCCAAATTCTTACTTTGCTGATTATGTCAAAAGTGGACAGAACTCAATCAGGAAGTCTTGCTCTATTTTGGTTTTATATCTTTTTACTTTGGTTATATAGATATTTTACTTTGGTTTTATATCTTTTTACTTGGTTATATGGATATTTTACCTTGGTTTTATATCTTTTTTCATGGTTTTTGTGATAGTTTTAACTTTATGGGCAAGGACACTGATTAACTGATTAGCCACAGCTGGCATTCCCCCTCCCTGCCATGAGATTGGCTAGAACACAGAATAAAAGGGAGCAGGTATGGAATTACCAGGGAGAACTGGTACTGGCCTTAAGGAAGACTAGCACTGAGACCAATGGGGACTACTCAAGTGAACCAGGACACAGAGAAGACTTGGTGTTGGACTGGAGAGGTGCAGCAGGTATCACCAGCCTGATACAATGCGACTGAAACAGCTTAGTAAAGGAAAGTCGGCACATCTAGCTGTTGTGTGAGTGAGCTGGTTCCCCATGGAGAACATGCCCACACCTTGTCTACAGTGGATCCCCTCCCCTTCTTGAGTGTGGGACAAGTTTTAATTGTTTTAATGGGAGAAGACACTTTTTTTTTTATCCTGGGACTTTTAATAAAAGAACTTTCATACCTTTGACCCTTGTCCTGGCATTCTGTTCCTTTAGCAGTGGAGAATTATCGGGAATCAAAAGAACCTGTGACAATTACTAAAAACTTTAAATTACATGGTATTACCATGTTTAACAAGGATATTAAAATAGGTCAGTTTGCTGATGACGCTGTAATTTTCTTAAAAGATAAAAGTGTGGTTGACATAGCCCTAAAATCTCTTTTTTCTTTTTTTTTTATGTGTCTGGTCTGTCGCTCAATATTAAATGTGAACTACTCCCAATCCATTCTTGTACTGAGACTTCTCTCGCCTCCGTTAGTTAAATCTGAGGTAAAACATCTGAGATTAACTATTTCATTTTTTTTCTTTTTTAACCTGTCCTGTCCAGCATCTCAGCATACAGAACAACAATCTGCGTGCCATTGTTTGCCAGACAGATTTGCTTTGTCAAGGGAGACATCTCATGTATATAGCTGCCCTTGATAATCTGAATATTATAATGATAATTATTTAATTTAATTTTTTTTTTTTTTCCTTTTATCATTTTGCAATCATCGTCAGTCTTGATACGGCCGAGCTGGACCTGGCAGGGAAAGAGGAAAAAAAGAGGAAATGAAAGGAGGAAAAAAAGAGAGAGAAAAGAAAGGCGTGTCTAAGCTGCTAAAGTTACAGTATTTGCAAAACAATATAAAGTACTGAAAAAATACAACAAGACATAAGTAGGATAGTGACAATATTCAAAAACAGACAAAAAAAAGAAAAATAAAAGTAAAAAAGGTAAATGAATGAATAAAATAACAATTACAATACCTCCTCCGGAATTTCCTCCTGATGGGGAACAAGATCTTACGACGCTCCAGGATCTCTCTGGGGAACTGATGCTGATATGAGTCCCACGGAGCTGTCTCCCACAGCGCTTCACCTCTTCTTTTTCTTTGTGTAGCACGAATTTAGCAACTATTGGTCTTGGTCTGCCCTCCGATGTTTTTCTCCCCATGCGATGAACACGGTGAAAGGAGATGGCTTTTACCTTTTTCCTCTGGAAGCTTAAGGTGGGATCGGATGAATTCTTTCATGGTTACCTCTGCGTCTTCCTCTGGCTGCTCAGGGAGCCCTGAAATAACTAAGTTATCTCTCATGCTACGGCCTGGATATCTAAGACTAATTCTTTCATTTTTTTATTTTCCTCTGTTAGTCGGCATACTCCATCCGTCAGAGTCCTAACAGAGTCTCTAAGCGCGTTGTTCTCCGTAGCAAAAGCTTCTACCTGCTGCTGGCTGTATTCTAGACTGTGCTTTAACGACTGGAACTCCTGGTATAGAACTTCCAGCAAGGAAAGCCTGGTGTCTAGGCTGGATAACTTCCCGTCGATGGAGATTAGGATATCCGTTGTAACACTACCTGTTGGAGAACCTGGCGAGGTTACTTCGGGGGAATCCGCTGGGCGAACTCTATTGGAGGTGGAACCGGTTTTGGACGCCGTCGCCGCGGTGTTACTGGTTTTCCCCATTACGATCCACTGGAAGCTTTCTTCGATTACCTCTATCGGGCTGGTGAGATCTTCTTCGTTGTTATCCAGAGTGAACGGGTTGGTGTGATTGGAGTTTTTAACTGTTTTAAATTATTCGTTTAATTTCTTACCGTTAGCCTGGTAATAAAGGTTTTGTTTACTTCAGTAGTGCACCATGTTGATCCTGCCAAATCTCGCCGAGTCTCGCGTTAGCGCCTTCTCTCTCACCTTAGCGCCTTAGATTGAAATAGATTAAGTATTTCAAAAGACCTTACAAAGAGAGAAGAGGCTAATATTGATAAACATTTAATAGAGATGAAAAAATCTCTGAGTCATTGATGAGTAAGGGATCTTACAATTTTTGGACGAGTTCTTTTATCTAAAGTCGAGGGGGTGTCCAAATTGATTTATCCATGTCATTCTGAATTTATCTCTGATAAATGATCGAGTTGGCTTTGCTAATACTTTTTTCAATTTTTATGGAGGAATAAAACCCACTATTTGAGGAGATCGCAACTAGAGATTATAATAAAGGTGGTGTTAAAGCTTTAGATTTTGAAGCTACTTGGTTCATTTCATTTAAAATGGCTAAAAGCTTATATGTCACTGCCCAACTCCATGTGGTTTCATATCCCTAGAGCCTTTGATAAAAATCGGTGTCTAGATTTAGCACACTTCTAGATCCTAGCAGCTATGTTGTCTGGGGCTTTATGCCCCTGGTAGGGTCACCTGCGGCAAACAGGTGTCTAGGGGAGGGACCAGACCAAGCACAGCTCATAGACCTCTATGATGAACACAAACCTGGGCGGAAATGTTCCCTTGCCTGGGTGCGGGTTACCGGGACCCCCCTCTGGAGCCAGGCCTGGAGGTGGGGTACGAGAGCGAGTTTCTGGTGGACGGGCCTTCACCAATGGGGCCCGTTCGGGCTCAGCCCGAAAGGGTTACATGGGCCCCACCTCCCGTGGGCTCACCATCTGCAGGAGGAGCCGTAGGGGTCGGGTGCAATCTGGGCGGCAGCAAGAGGCGGGGACCCTGGTGTTGAGGGGATCCAGCTTGGAGGCTTCAGGATTGAGTGTCTGCTTTTTTGCAGATGACGTGGTCCTGTTGGCTTCATCTGGTCGTGATCTCCAGCTCTCACTTGAGCGATTCGCGGCCGAGTGTGAAGCGGCTGGGATGAGAATCAGCACCTCCAAATCTGAGACCATGGTCCTCAGCCGGAATGGGGTGGATTGTCCTCTCCGGGTTGGGAGTCAGGTCCTGCCTCAAGTGGAGGAGTTCTCGATTTACCAGTCGATCTACGTTCCTACCCTCACCTATGGTCATGAGCTGTGGGTCGTGACCGAAAGAACGAGATCTCGTATACAGGCGGCTGAAATGAGTTTCCTCCGCAGGGTGGCCGGGCTCTCCCTTAGAGATAGGGTGAGGAGCTCGGTCATCCGGGAGGAGATCAGAGTAGAGCCGCTGCTCCTCCGCATCGAGAGGAACCAGTTGAGGTAGCTCGGGCATCTGGTCAGGATGCCTCCTGGACCTCCCTGGTGAGGTGATCCAGGCACGTCCCTCAGGGAGGAGACCCCGGAGAAGACCCAGGACATGCTGGAGGGATTATATTTCTCGGCTGGCCTTGGAACGCCTCGGGATCCCCCCGCAGAGTTGGCAAATGTGGCTGGGGAGAGGGAAGTCTGGGCTTCCCTGCTTAGGCTGCTACCCCCACGACCCGACCCCGGATAAGCTGCATGAAGACGAGACGAGACATGAAATATATCCAGTAGCGGTTTTTCTTAATAATCAATTTAAATTTGACCTGGCAGGCTGTGATTTTTGTTCTGACCCTATAGAGTCATTAGAACACCTCTTTTTTACTTGCCCCATCTCAAATCAATTTTGGAACATCAGAAATGGGCTATGTCTAAAAATAGCTAACCTCCCTGCTTTTAATGTTGACTTTGTCCTGCACTACAATAATAATGTTGACAAGAAAGTGTCTGATGGAGTGAATTGTCCTGCTTGCCAAATATCATAAACACTGCTGTAAATGGAGAAACTCTGCCCATGCTTTGATAACTTCCTAAATGAGTTCAGACTTTATGATTCCTCACTAAGACTGCTGAAATGTAAGTGTGCTCGAAGCGCAGCTTCAACTATATCCAATTTCCTTATGTTTTAATTATCTGCTCCATTGTTTATTTTTGCCTTACACTGCTGTTTGTGTTTATTTAGCCCCATGTCTCTAATGTTACCTTACTTATTTTTACTTAGGTTCATTGCTACATTGTACCTCTACAAGGATTTAAACTCAATTTGTTCAGATAAAAAAAAGGTATTGTAGCACCTGCTATCTTTCTTTCAGTTCCTACATTTCCCACAGTGCATAGCGTTCTGCGCCGGACGTGACGTCAACAAGCTGGGCGCGTGTGTTTTGCTCACGTATCGACATGGCGGCTCCGCTGGAGGTGATTGTGAGCAGCGACGCTGGTTCGCAGCTCTGGAACTGCACCGTATTCGACCTGCACAGCGGATCCAGCCTGCTGTCCTACCGCGGCGGCAACAGCGCGGGCCGGAGCCTCGCCCTCCTCCGCGAGGAGTTCCTGCTGTCTGCGCAGCTCGGCAAGAACTTCATCAACGTGTGGGAGATCCAGAGGAAGGTAGGAGCACACCTGGAAACACCTGGAGTCTTTCCAGAGTCCGAGCTTCTTTCACCACAACCACAAGTCTGCACTCGCATCTTTCTTTCATTAACACAGACTGCATGTAGACCTACTGAGAAGGTTCCTGGTCCACTTCCATAGAGAGGTGGTCTACAGGGTTCCTGGTCCACTTCCATAGAGAGGTGGTCTACAGGGTTCCTGGTCCACTTCCATAGAGAGGTGGTCTACAGGGTTCCTGGTCCACTTCCATAGAGAGGTGGTCTACAGGGTTCCTGGTCCACTTCCATAGAGAGGTGGTCTACAGGGTTCCCGGTCCACTTCCATAGAGAGGTGGTCTACAGGGTTCCCGGTCCACTTCCATAGAGAGGTGGTCTACAGGGTTCCCGGTCCACTTCCATAGAGAGGTGGTCTACAGGGTTCCCGGTCCACTTCCATAGAGAGGTGGTCTACAGGGTTCCCGGTCCACTTCCATAGAGAGGTGGTCTACAGGGTTCCCGGTCCACTTCCATAGAGAGGTGGTCTACAGGGTTCCCGGTCCACTTCCATAGAGAGGTGGTCTACAGGGTTCCCGGTCCACTTCCATAGAGAGGTGGTCTACAGGGTTCCTGGTCCACTTCCATAGAGAGGTGGTCTACAGGGTTCCTGGTCCACTTCCATAGAGAGGTGGTCTACAGGGTTCCCGGTCCACTTCCATAGAGAGGTGGTCTACAGGGTTCCCGGTCCACTTCCATAGAGAGGTGGTCTACAGGGTTCCCGGTCCACTTCCATAGAGAGGTGGTCTACAGGGTTCCCGGTCCACTTCCATAGAGAGGTGGTCTACAGGGTTCCCGGTCCACTTCCATAGAGAGGTGGTCTACAGGGTTCCCGGTCCACTTCCATAGAGAGGTGGTCTACAGGGTTCCCGGTCCACTTCCATAGAGAGGTGGTCTACAGGGTTCCCGGTCCACTTCCATAGAGAGGTGGTCTACAGGGTTCCTGGTCCACTTCCATAGAGAGGTGGTCTACAGGGTTCCCGGTCCACTTCCATAGAGAGGTGGTCTACAGGGTTCCCGGTCCACTTCCATAGAGAGGTGGTCTACAGGGTTCCTGGTCCACTTCCATAGAGAGGTGGTCTACAGGGTTCCTGGTCCACTTCCATAGAGAGGTGGTCTACAGGGTTCCTGGTCCACTTCCATAGAGAGGTGGTCTACAGGGTTCCTGGTCCACTTCCATAGAGAGGTGGTCTACGGGGTCCCTGGTCTGAACCTGTTGGGAGGTGATCTACGGGGTCCCTGGTCTGAACCCGTTGGGAGGTGGTCTACGGGAAGTGTTCTGGATCCGGTTCCATTAGGTTCCTCTCGTCCTCTCCAAGGCTATGATGTCATCGTCTCTATTGCAGGTGTGACACGTGACTGATCATGTGACTCGTTGTGGGGACGGCTGCTGGCGCTGGTGTACCGTATGGTGGACGTAGACGTGCTGCAGGCGTGGTGAACGGACCTAGTGTAGCCTGATCTGCCAGAAACCGGACCAAGTTTACAGAAGCTAACTGGTTTCCAGCAGACTGCTGGAAACCAGTTAGTTCCTGCAGTTCCGTACAGATCACTGAATGAACAGCCTCATGAGATGAGAGAGGATTTCCTTCTGCACAGTTTGCGTTCCAATCTCCGGACCCCGACTCAAAGGACCAAGCAGCAGGATAGAACATCTCCACCTTCCAGAACAGGAAGGACAGAATGTAATCCTGGTGGAGACATTTATCTTGCAGGAGTGCCCCGTCAGCACAAAGACAGAAGAACCGAACACTCGGATCCACAATCCGTAGCTGTGCTGTTATCTGCCAACCTTTATGTTGGAAGGTTGTGATGCATCCAGATTTTAACAGGATGGGGTTCAGTAGATCCTGTCACTTCTGTCTTTACAGGATGGGATTTGCTCTTCACCCATTAGTCCCAATTATTTCTGTCCCCCCCACCATCTGTACTTCCAGTTGACCCAGCTCTTTTTACTGGTTCCAGTATGTTTTAGCCCTCCATGTGACACTGAACGATGTGAGCGTTCAGTGTCTCACCCCCCCCCAAACTCCCCACTCCACTTGCCGCTAGCTACTCGTTGTTTAAATAGCTTCCAGTTATCAGCAAGATTACCAGTCGGTTGCAACAAAGTCGGTGGACTTAGCTTATCCATGACTTCATGTCGGAGCACCAGAACTTCCACAAGCGGCTCCTGTTGCTGGTTGTCCTCCATTACTGGCACAAGATCCTTCCTCATTCCTGCTTCGCTTCCACTGCCGCTTGTAGCCATCAAACGCCATAGCAAGCTCTGTTAGCATGTTGTTTTGTTTTAGTGACTCGACTAGAAGGCTCCCGCGTAGCAAATCTTTCGTAGCTGCTTCTGACACCATGAGTTGTCTTGCTTAAACTTCCAATAAGCAAACAATGTGTGACAGGGCGATATTTATAAGCTCTCGATTTACCAGTATCATATATCATATTTACCATCTACGTTCCTACCCTCACCTATGGTCATGAGCTGTGGGTCGTGACCAAAAGAAGGAGATCTCGTATACAGGCGGCTGAAATGGGTTTCCTCCGCAGGGTGGCCGGGCTCTCCCTTAGAGATAGGGTGAAGAGCTCGGTCATCCGGGAGGGGATCAGAGTAGAGCCGCTGCTCCTCCGCATGGAGAGGAACCAGTTGAGGTGGCTCGGGCATCTGGTCAGGATGCCTCCTGGACCTCCCTGGTGAGGTGTTTGTAATGAAACATTTTTATTTATTTTGCAGGATAGTAGGAAGTCGGCAAATAATGAACACACAAACTCTTAGCCCAATGATTAACTCAGCGTTTTATTAATCTTGCAGCACAAGAGTAAGCAACACATCATCAGTTAAGGCACTTTTCAGTTTCCAGCTCTTACCGTAACGCGATAGGTTGGGGAGCCCACAACCCTGGTAGAGAGTGCCAAAACCAGCTGGGCGTCCTGATCAGAATAGACCCGCAGCAGACTCCACCGAAGTCCGGGGCTTCCCCTCTTTAATACCCCTCATTCTGCAACATAACGTGGGAGCGCTAGGGAGGTGGCCAACCATCCCCACACACACACACACCATGAGACCATAACTTTTGTTGTTTCACACGCAGCAGTTGACCTTCTTCAGTTATATAAGCAAGCAGCTCTGCAAAACAGGATTCCCTTCCCACAACACCATTGAATGAGGGCACACAACATCACCATTAAAGTTTATACTTCAGTGTTCCAGGCACGTCCCTCTGGGAGGAGACCCCGGGGAAGACCCAGGACACGCTGGAGGGATTATATCTCTCGGCTGGCCTGGGAACGCCTCGGGATCCCCCCCGCAGAGTTGGTAAATGTGTCTGGGGAGAGGGAAGTCTGGGCTTCCCTGCTTAGGCTGCTGCCCCCGCGACCCGACCCCGGATAAGCGGCAGAAGATGGATGGATGGATACAGATGTATTATCTTTATGTCTGCTTTTAGTTTTCCTCAGTAAAAGCTACAAAACAGATTCAGCCTGGGAGAATATTCTGCCAGCTGTTGCAGCGTGCCACAGGGTTAGGGTTAGCACGTGGTACCAGAATACTTTGGGATGCGGGGTGGTCGACGGCATCTTGTTGAGGTGAGACCCAATGTCGATGGATTGGTTGCTGCTATAAGATCGGATCAATATATAGGGGTCTGGAAATACTCCATACTCAGTTGGCAGCATTGGGGAGCAATGGCGGTGAATCTCCTTCTGGTGTTTCCCTGGATTCACCTTTAAATGCTGCCTGATGTGCTGTCTTTGGAACATGTGGTTCACTGTTTAGTTTCATTTTTTGTAGCTGAAATCATCATTTTGATCATAAGGCTGCATTCTGCTTTGCTCGGACATGGTTTTTTTCTTAACTGGTTCACCTGAATTAACCCTAACCATGAACTCACCTGAGCTAACCCTAGCCCTGAGCTCACCTGAACTAACACTAACCCTGAGCTCACCTGAGCTAACCCTAGCCCTGAGCTCGCCTGAGCTAACCCTAGCCCTGAGCTCACCTGAGCTAACCCTAGCCCTGAGCTCACCTGAGCTAACCCTAGCCCTGAGCTAACCCTAACCCTGAGCTCACCTGAGCTAACCCTAACCCTGAGCTCACCTGAGCTAACACTAACCCTGAGCTCACCTGAGCTAACCCTAGCCCTGAGCTAACCCTAACCCTGAGCTCACCTGAGCTAACCCTAGCCCTGAGCTAACCCTAACCCTGAGCTCACCTGAGCTAACCCTAACCCTGAGCTCACCTGAGCTAACCCTAACCCTGAGCTCACCTGAACTAACACTAACCCTGAGCTCACCTGAGCTAACCCTAGCCCTGAGCTAACCCTAACCCTGAGCTCACCTGAACTAACCCTAGCCCTGAGCTAACCCTAACCCTGAGCTCACCTGAGCTAACCCTAACCCTGAGCTCACCTGAGCTAACCCTAATCCTGAGCTCACCTGAACTAACCCTAGCCCTGAGCTAACCCTAACCCTGAGCTCACCTGAACTAACCCTAGCCCTGAGCTAACCCTAACCCTGAGCTCACCTGAACTAACCCTAGCCCTGAGCTAACCCTAACCCTGACCTAACCCTAACCCTGAGCTCACCTGAACTAACCCTAACCCTGAGCTAACCCTAACCCTGAGCTCACCTGAACTAACCCTAGCCCTGAGCTAACCCTAACCCTAGCCCTGAGCTAACCCTAACCCTAGCCCTGAGCTAACCCTAACCCTGAGCTCACCTGAACTAACCCTAACCCTGAGCTAACCCTAACCCTGAGCTCACCTGAACTAACCCTAGCCCTGAGCTAACCCTAACCCTGAGCTCACCTGAACTAACCCTAGCCCTGAGCTAACCCTAACCCTAGCCCTGAGCTAACCCTAACCCTGAGCTCACCTGAACTAACCCTAGCCCTGAGCTAACCCTAACCCTGAGCTCACCTGAGCTAACCCTAACCCTGAGCTCACCTGAGCTAACCCTAACCCTGAGCTAACCCTAACCCTGAGCTCACCTGAGCTAACCCTAATCCTGAGCTCACCTGAGCTAACCCTAGCCCTGAGCTAACCCTAACCCTGAGCTCACCTGAGCTAACCCTAACCCTGAGCTCACCTGAGCTAACCCTAACCCTGAGCTCACCTGAGCTAACCCTAACCCTGAGCTCACCTGAGCTAACCCTAACCCTGAGCTCACCTGAGCTAACCCTAATCCTGAGCTCACCTGAGCTAACCCTAGCCCTGAGCTAACCCTAACCCTGAGCTCACCTGAGCTAACCCTAATCCTGAGCTCACCTGAGCTAACCCTAGCCCTGAGCTAACCCTAACCCTGAGCTCACCTGAGCTAACCCTAACCCTGAGCTCACCTGAGCTAACCCTAACCCTGAGCTCACCTGAATTTTATCCTCAGTGCAGGTCCTCAGGTCAGTGCAGCGGACATTGCGATGCTTATCCGGGGCTGTCTTTTGGGCTGTTTCCATAGTAACATAACCCTGTTTTTCCTGTGTGTGGTGTCCAGGATCAGCTTCAGCACAAGATTGTCTGTCCAGGTGTGGTTACCTGTCTGACAGCATCTCCTGACGGGCTGTTCCTCGCTGCCGGTGTTTCTGAGGCTGTTTACCTGTGGGAGGTCAGCTATTTCTTCTTCTGTGGTTTTACTTCCACTTTGTTCACATTCCCTGATGATTAACCAGTTTCCATTGGAACAGTTTTCACCGGCGCCTGCTAACTGGTGTATAAATGGTTTAGGTGTGTACAGGTAAGCTGTTGTCGGTCCTCAGTCGACACTATCAGGACGTCACCTGTCTGAAGTTCACGGATGATGGCAGCCATTTTGTTTCTGCTGGGAAGGACAATTTGGCGCTCATATGGAGTCTGTCCAGGTGAGAATTGGCATGGCACACAGCTGATACGCCTGAGAAACACAACCTCTAACCATTTTGTGCTGTCTTTTACCTGTGTCTTACCTGTCTCAGTGTCATCCAGCTGGATATAAGCCATGCCCCTGAACCACGTCACGTCCTGTCTCGCCACTCTCTTCCAATCACAGACGTGCACTGTGGCCTGATGGGAGCCCAGGCCAGAGTCGCCACTGCCTCACTGGACCAGACGGTAAAGGTAAGGCTGTTCTGGTGGGAAAGGTAACAGCTGGTTACCATGGAAACAGTTACAGGAAATTGGAACTGTTTATACGGCTCAGATCCGTAACTGGGCCCCAAGCCAGGCCAGAAGCCGGGCCCCTAACTGGGCTCCAAGCCGGGCCCCTAACTGGGCTCCAAGCCAGGCCCCTAACTGGGCCCCAAGCCAGGCCAGAAGCCGGGCCCCTAACTGGGCTCCAAGCCGGGCCCCTAACTGGGCTCCAAGCCAGGCCCCTAACTGGGCCCCAAGCCAGGCCAGAAGCCGGGCCCCTAACTGGGCTCCAAGCCAGGCCCCTAACTGGGCCCCAAGCCAGGCCAGAAGCCGGGCCCCTAACTGGGCTCCAAGCCGGGCCCCTAACTGGGCTCCAAGCCAGGCCCCTAACTGGGCCCCAAGCCAGGCCAGAAGCCGGGCCCCTAACTGGGCTCCAAGCCGGGCCCCTAACTGGGCTCCAAGCCAGGCCCCTAACTGGGCCCCAAGCCAGGCCAGAAGCCGGGCCCCTAACTGGGCTCCAAGCCAGGCCCCTAACTGGGCCCCAAGCGAGGCCAGAAGCCGGGCCCCTAACTGGGCCCCAAGCCGGGCCCCTAACTGGGCCCCAAGCCAGGCCAGAAGCCGGGCCCCTAACTGGGCTCCAAGCCGGGCCCCTAACTGGGCCCCAAGCCAGGCCAGAAGCCGGGCCCCTAACTGGGCCCCAAGCCGGGCCCCTAACTGGGCCCCAAGCCAGGCCAGAAGCCGGGCCCCTAACTGGGCCCCAAGCCGGGCCCCTAACTGGGCCCCAAGCCAGGCCAGAAGCCGGGCCCCTAACTGGGCCCCAAGCCGGGCCCCTAACTGGGCTCCAAGCCAGGCCCCTAACTGGGCCCCAAGCCAGGCCAGAAGCCGGGCCCCTAACTGGGCTCCAAGCCGGGCCCCTAACTGGGCTCCAAGCCAGGCCCCTAACTGGGCTCCAAGCGAGGCCAGAAGCCGGGCCCCTAACTGGGCTCCAAGCCGGGCCCCTAACTGGGCTCCAAGCCAGGCCCCTAACTGGGCCCCAAGCCAGGCCAGAAGCCGGGCCCCTAACTGGGCCCCAAGCCGGGCCCCTAACTGGGCTCCAAGCCAGGCCCCTAACTGGGCCCCAAGCGAGGCCAGAAGCCGGGCCCCTAACTGGGCCCCAAGCGAGGCCAGAAGCCGGGCCCCTAACTGGGCCCCAAGCGAGGCCAGAAGCCAGGCCCCTAACTGGGCTCCAAGCCGGGCCCCTAACTGGGCTCCAAGCCAGGCCCCTAACTGGGCCCCAAGCGAGGCCAGAAGCCGGGCCCCTAACTGGGCTCCAAGCCGGGCCCCTAACTGGGCTCCAAGCCAGGCCCCTAACTGGGCCCCAAGCCAGGCCAGAAGCCGGGCCCCTAACTGGGCTCCAAGCCGGGCCCCTAACTGGGCCCCAAGCCAGGCCGGGCCCCTAACTGGGCTCCAAGCCGGGCCTCTAACTGGGCCCCAAGCCAGGCCAGAAGCCGGGCCCCTAACTGGGCTCCAAGCCGGGCCCCTAACTGGGCTCCAAGCCAGGCCCCTAACTGGGCCCCAAGCCAGGCCAGAAGCCGGGCCCCTAACTGGGCTCCAAGCCGGGCCCCTAACTGGGCCCCAAGCCAGGCCAGAAGCCGGGCCCCTAACTGGGCCCCAAGCCGGGCCCCTAACTGGGCCCCAAGCCAGGCCAGAAGCCGGGCCCCTAACTGGGCCCCAAGCCGGGCCCCTAACTGGGCTCCCATGTTCCCCACAGAGGTTCCCTGCTGAGAACCTGAGGAGGCCGGCCAGACGAGATCATCCTGAAGTGACAGTAATGATGCTGAGACGTTTGCAGTTGAATCTGTGTCATCATGTCCGACGACGCAGCGGTCGCCCGGTCGGCGGTGCACTTGCCAGCGTGGACCGCCGAGCTGCCGGCTAGCGGTTAAAAACAGATCAATGCTGCCTGTTCTGGATGCTTGAAGAATTATAAAGCTAATAAAAATTCCTAGGTCAGTTTCAAACACAAACTTTTCAGTCCTCGACACTCTGCTCATTCCATGTCGAGGTGTGTGAAATGCATTGTGGGAGAAGGCCTTCGCTTCAGGCCAAAACGCAGCTTTGTACGGTGGATCCAAGGAGTGCAGACCCTCAATTCTATGGCAGGATGATGTGTTGTCATGGCAACAGCACCCAGACCTTCATCCTTACTTCTGAAACTCAGAAGCAGTCCTCAGCCCTGGTCCTGCAGGATCTGCAGTTTTAGGAGTTTCCCTGCTGCAACAGACCTAAGTCAAGCTCTAAGTACTTCCTGGTTGGCCGTTGGTTTGAGTCCAGCATGTTGAAGGGAAATGTCTAAAACCTGCTTGCCACTGGTCCACCAGGGACAGGAGTCAGAGTCCTCCTGCATCTGTTCTGGGATCAGCTTCACCCTGATAACATGCAGACCAGGGGCCTCATTTACGAAGCTGTCGCACAAAACCCGCCGTCCACCGATTATAGTCCACTTATAGTCAAACCAGGACTTGGCGGTAAAACGTCCCGACCTCCACGCCAACTCTGACCCCGGCGTACGACAACATCTGGAGAAACGGGAAACGGCGACACCAAAGGCAGGAAATAAAAGCAAAGAAATGGTGGGAAATTTGAGACATTTGTTCAAAATCCAATATAAACCTTTATGCAGAACGCCGTACATAAACAGCATTTGCAAAAAAAACAAAAAAAACGCACGTTTGATATCGTTCCTCCAGCACGTAAAACATCAACCACTAAAATCTGTTCTGAAACCAAGCAGTTCTACGTGTTATAAAAACCATTTCACACAGTTAAGTCGTACAGAAGCTGCATTAATAATAAAAGTTGAAATGAATAATTGCATTAAAATGATGTGTCGCCATGACAACAGCCCATCATCAGGCTGCTCAGGTGTTTCCTCCACCTGCAGATACAGAACATGAAGTGATGGTTGGATATAAAATGCTCCCCAATGTGGCTTATCTGTCCCTGCTGGTGGACATGGAACATGGAGACTCTGGACTCCAGTCCGGCACCTTCCAAAGGGAAGGGACTGACCGGTCGGGTCCGCTCCTTTTCCCAACCCAGAGCAGAGGAACAGAACGATGTTCTCCACAGCCAGACGTGGTGTAGCGGCCATCGGGCAGATGGAGGCAGGTGGAGGTGCCTCCATGCCCAGGAGGAAACCTGTTGTACAGCTGCAGATGTCTGCAGATAGTGGAGACGCTACATAACATGCTACTAAATGGTAACGTGTCCCGTTCAGCTGCGACCAGCGCTGTTGTCCCCGACCTCCAACCATCATGTTGGAACCAAACTGCTGCCAAACGTCTAGAAGTGATGCAACACATCAGAGGTGGACAATTCTCATTTATTCACAGGTTTAGTCTCATTTCTGTCTTTATGTCTCCGTCTCCTGCACCTCCTCCTCTGTCAGGACACGCCTGCTGGGGGGACAAGGTGGACCAAGATGTCCTCTCTCCCTACATTTTATTGTCTGACCACTTTATTTGTCCTTTCTGGATAAGTCCGGTGGTCTGATGAGACGCTGACAGCATCTGTCCCCTGCTGACCTCCTCTGTCTTTCTGGTGGTGGTGATGTCCATCCCGTCTCCACCAGATAAAATACTTTTACATTTTACAGCTTTATCTGTTAGAATTTCTTCCTCATTTTCCAGAAAATTCCTCTTTTTTCCTGCAGAACCGTCATGGAAATGAGATGGATTAATATTTATCAGGGCGTCGGCCTGACCTTTTATAGCCAACATGTGGGCGTGGCCAGATGTTTCCTCACCGTGTTAAACTTCCTGTTGATCTTGATTCATGAAGGAAACAGGCGTGGGAACCTGGAAGGTTCTCCTGGTTTCTGTACGGACGCCGCCTGGAGGCAGCGTTGCTATGCACAGTTTGATAAATGAGGCCCCTGAACCCTGGCAGAGATACAGGACATCTTGGTCCAAGAGACCTTTAATCGGGTCTGCTGGTTTCTAGACTTGTACATGTGTCCTCTGTCTACCTGTACAGGTGTGGGAGCTGTCCTCTGGCGAGTTGCTGCTGTCTGTCCTTTTTGATGTGGAAATCATGGCAGTGACCTTTGACCCCTGCGAGTACTTCCTGTTCTGTGGAGGAAGTGACGGAAACATTTTTCAGGTTTCCCTTTGCAACCAGGTGAGTCCCTCCATTTTGTGTTAATGCCTATGTCTCATGTCCTACGTCCTCACTCTCATGTCCTACGTCCTCACTGTCATGTCCTACGTCCTCATTCTCATGTCCTGCGTTCTCACTCTCATGTCCTACATCCTCACTCTCATGTCCTACGTCCTCATTCTCATGTCCTACGTCCTCATTCTCATGTCCTACGTCCTCATTCTCATGTCCTGCGTCCTCATTCTCATGTCCTGCGTTCTCACTCTCATGTCCTACATCCTCACTCTCATGTCCTACGTCCTCATTCTCATGTCCTACGTCCTCATTCTCATGTCCTACGTCCTCACTGTCATGTCCTACGTCCTCACTCTCATGTCCTACGTCCTCATTGTCATGTCCTACGTCCTCATTCTCATGTCCTACGTCCTCACTGTCATGTCCTACGTCCTCATTGTCATGTCCTACGTCCTCACTGTCATGTCCTACGTCCTCATTCTCATGTCCTGCGTCCTCATTCTCATGTCCTGCGTTCTCACTCTCATGTCCTACGTCCTCACTGTCATGTCCTACGTCCTCATTGTCATGTCCTACGTCCTCATTCTCATGTCCTACGTCCTCACTGTCATGTCCTACGTCCTCACTGTCATGTCCTACGTCCTCATTCTCATGTCCTGCGTCCTCATTCTCATGTCCTGCGTTCTCACTCTCATGTCCTACATCCTCACTCTCATGTCCTACGTCCTCACTCTCATGTCCTACGTGCTCACTCTCATGTCCTACGTCCTCATTCTCATGTCCTACGTCCTCATTGTCATGTCCTACGTTCTCACTCTCATGTCCTACGTCCTCATTGTCATGTCCTACGTTCTCACTCTCATGTCCTACGTCCTCACTCTCATGTCCTACGTCCTCATTGTCATGTCCTACGTCCTCATTGTCATGTCCTACGTTCTCACTCTCATGTCCTACGTCCTCACTCTCATGTCCTACGTTCTCACTCATGTTCTACGTCCTCATTGTCATGTCCTACGTCCTCACTCTCATGTCCTACGTTCTCACTCTCATGTCCTACGTCCTCATTCTCATGTCCTACGTCCTCACTCTCATGTCCTACGTCCTCACTCTCATGTCCTACGTCCTCACTCTCATGTCCTACGTCCTCATTGTCATGTCCTACGTCCTCATTCTCATGTCCTACATCCTAATGCTCATGTCCTTCGCCCTCATTCTCATTTCCTACGTCCTCATTCTCATGTCCTACGTTCTCATTCTCATGTCCTACGCCCTCATTCTCATGTCCTACGTCTCATGTCCTACATCCTAAGTCTAATGTCCTACGTCTCATGTCCTACGCTCTCATTCTCATGTCCTATTTCCTCTGTCTCATGTCCTACGTTCTCATTCTCCTGTCCTACATCCTACGTCTCATATCCTACATCATGTCTTACGTCCTCATTCTCATGTCCTATGTCCTGCGTCTCATGTTCTACATCCTGCGTCTCATGTCCTACGTCCTGCGTCTCATGTCCTACGTTCTCATTCTCATGTCCTACGCCCTCATTCATATATCCTACGCCCTCATTCTCATGTCCTACGCCCTCATTCTCATGTCCTACGTCCTCATTCTCATGTCCTACATCCTCATTCTTATGTCCTACATCCTGATTGTCATGTCCTTCGCCCTCATTCTCATGTCCTAAGCCCTCATTGTCATGTCCTACGCCCTCATTGTCATGTCCTACGCCCTCATTGTCATGTCCATTGTCCTCATTGTCCTGTCCTACGTCCTCATTGTCCTGACCTATGTCCTCATTCTCATGTCCTACATTCTTAATCTCCTGTCCTACATCCTATGTCTCATGTCCTACGTTCTCATTCTCATGTCCTACGCCCTCATTCTCATGTCCTACGTCCTACGTCTCATGTCCTACGCTCTCATTCTCATGTCCTACATCCTACGTCTCATATCCTACATCATGTCTTACGTCCTCATTGTCCTCCGTCTCATGTCCTACGCTCGCATTGTCATGTCCTACGTCCTCATTCTCATGTCCTACGTCCTCTGTCTCATGTCCTACGTGCTTTGTCTCATGTCCTACATCCTAAGTCCCATGTCCTATGTCTCATGTCCTACGTCACATGTCCTACGCCCTCATTGTCATGTCCTGCGTCCTCATTCTCGTGTCCTACGTCCTCATTCTCATGTCCTACGCCCTACGTTTCCTGTTCTCCGTCTCATGTCCTACGTCCTATGTCTCATGTCTTACACCCTCATTGTCATGTCCTACGTCCTCATTCTCATGTCCTACGTCCTCATTGTCATGTCCTACGTTGTCATTCTCATTTCCTACATCCTAATTCTCATGTCCTACATTCTAAGTCTCATGTCCTACGTCCTAAGTCTCATGTCCTACGTCTCATGTCCTACGTCCTCATTCTCATGTCCTACGCCCTCTTTCTCATGTCCTACGCCCTCATTGTCATGTCCTACGTCCTCATTGTCATGTCCTATGCCCTCATTGTCATGTCCATCGTCCTCATTGTCCTGTCCTACGTCCTCATTGTCCTGACCTATGTCCTCATTCTCATGTCCTACATTCTTAATCTCCTGTCCTACATCCTATGTCTCATGTCCTACGCCCTCATTGTCATGTCCTACGCCCTCATTGTCATGTCCTACGTCCTCATTGTCATGTCCTACGCCCTCATTGTCATGTCCTACGCCCTCATTGTCATGTCCTACGCCCTCATTGTCATGTCCTACGCCCTCATTCTCATGTCCTATGTCCTCATTCTCATGTCCTACGTCCTCATTGTCATGTCCTATGTCCTCACTCTCATGTCCTACATCCTAAGTCCCATGTCCTACGTGTCACGTCCTACGTCTCACGTCCTACACTCTTATTGTCATGTCCTACTTCCTCCGTCTCATGTCCTACGTCGTCATTCTCATGTCCTACATCTCCTGGTCTCCGTCTCATGTCCTACGTCTCATGTCCTATATTAAGTCTCATGTCCTACGTCTCATGTCCTACCTCCTATGTCTCATGTCCTACATCCTACGTCTCATGTCCTACGTCCTCATGTCCTACGTCTAATGTCCTACGCCCTCATTCTCATGTCCTAAGCCCTCATTCTCATGTCCTACGTTCTCATTCTCATGTCCTACGCCCTCATTCTCATGTCCTACGTCTCATGTCCTACATCATAAGTCTAATGTCCTACGTCTCATGTCCTACATCCTAAGTCTAATGTCCTACGTCTCATGTCCTACACTCTCATTCTCATGTCCTACGTCCTCACTCTCATGTCCTACGTTCTCACTCTCATGTCCTACGTCCTCACTCTCATGTCCTACGTCCTCATTGTCATGTCCTACGTCCTCATTGTCATGTCCTACGTTCTCACTCTCATGTCCTACGTCCTCACTCTCATGTCCTACGTTCTCACTCATGTTCTACGTCCTCATTGTCATGTCCTACGTCCTCACTCTCATGTCCTACGTTCTCACTCTCATGTCCTACGTCCTCATTCTCATGTCCTACGTCCTCACTCTCATGTCCTACGTCCTCACTCTCATGTCCTACGTCCTCACTCTCATGTCCTACGTCCTCATTGTCATGTCCTACGTCCTCATTCTCATGTCCTACATCCTAATGCTCATGTCCTTCGCCCTCATTCTCATTTCCTACGTCCTCATTCTCATGTCCTACGTTCTCATTCTCATGTCCTACGCCCTCATTCTCATGTCCTACGTCTCATGTCCTACATCCTAAGTCTAATGTCCTACGTCTCATGTCCTACGCTCTCATTCTCATGTCCTATTTCCTCTGTCTCATGTCCTACGTTCTCATTCTCCTGTCCTACATCCTACGTCTCATATCCTACATCATGTCTTACGTCCTCATTCTCATGTCCTATGTCCTGCGTCTCATGTTCTACATCCTGCGTCTCATGTCCTACGTCCTGCGTCTCATGTCCTACGTTCTCATTCTCATGTCCTACGCCCTCATTCATATATCCTACGCCCTCATTCTCATGTCCTACGCCCTCATTCTCATGTCCTACGTCCTCATTCTCATGTCCTACATCCTCATTCTTATGTCCTACATCCTGATTGTCATGTCCTTCGCCCTCATTCTCATGTCCTTCGCCCTCATTCTCATGTCCTAAGCCCTCATTGTCATGTCCTACGCCCTCATTGTCATGTCCATTGTCCTCATTGTCCTGTCCTACGTCCTCATTGTCCTGACCTATGTCCTCATTCTCATGTCCTACATTCTTAATCTCCTGTCCTACATCCTATGTCTCATGTCCTACGTTCTCATTCTCATGTCCTACGCCCTCATTCTCATGTCCTACGTCCTACGTCTCATGTCCTACGCTCTCATTCTCATGTCCTACATCCTACGTCTCATATCCTACATCATGTCTTACGTCCTCATTGTCCTCCGTCTCATGTCCTACGCTCGCATTGTCATGTCCTACGTCCTCATTCTCATGTCCTACGTCCTCTGTCTCATGTCCTACGTGCTTTGTCTCATGTCCTATATCCTAAGTCCCATGTCCTATGTCTCATGTCCTACGTCACATGTCCTACGCCCTCATTGTCATGTCCTGCGTCCTCATTCTCGTGTCCTACGTCCTCATTCTCATGTCCTACGCCCTACGTTTCCTGTTCTCCGTCTCATGTCCTACATCCTAATTCTCATGTCCTACATTCTAAGTCTCATGTCCTACGTCCTAAGTCTCATGTCCTACGTCCTAAGTCTCATGTCCTACGTCTCATGTCCTACGTCCTCATTCTCATGTCCTACGCCCTCTTTCTCATGTCCTACGCCCTCATTGTCATGTCCTACGTCCTCATTGTCATGTCCTATGCCCTCATTGTCATGTCCATCGTCCTCATTGTCCTGTCCTACGTCCTCATTGTCCTGACCTATGTCCTCATTCTCATGTCCTACATTCTTAATCTCCTGTCCTACATCCTATGTCTCATGTCCTACGCCCTCATTGTCATGTCCTACGCCCTCATTGTCATGTCCTACGTCCTCATTGTCATGTCCTACGCCCTCAGTCATGTCCTACGCCCTCATTGTCATGTCCTACGCCCTCATTGTCATGTCCTACGCCCTCATTCTCATGTCCTATGTCCTCATTCTCATGTCCTACGTCCTCATTGTCATGTCCTATGTCCTCACTCTCATGTCCTACATCCTAAGTCCCATGTCCTACGTGTCACGTCCTACGTCTCACGTCCTACACTCTTATTGTCATGTCCTACTTCCTCCGTCTCATGTCCTACGTCGTCATTCTCATGTCCTACATCTCCTGGTCTCCGTCTCATGTCCTACGTCTCATGTCCTATATTAAGTCTCATGTCCTACGTCTCATGTCCTACCTCCTATGTCTCATGTCCTACATCCTACGTCTCATGTCCTACGTCCTCATGTCCTACGTCTAATGTCCTACGCCCTCATTCTCATGTCCTAAGCCCTCATTCTCATGTCCTGCGTTCTCATTCTCCTGTCCTACATCCTACGTCTATTTTCCTACATCATGTCCTACGTCCTCATTCTCATGTCCTATGTCCTGCATCTCATGTCCTACGTCCTGCTTCTCATGTCCTACGTCCTCATTCTCATGTCCTACGTCCTCATTCTCATGTCCTACGTCCTAATGCTCATGTCCTTCGCCTTCATTCTTATTTCCTACGTCCTCATTCTCATGTCCTACGTTCTCATTCTCATGTCCTACGCCCTCATTCTCATGTCCTACGTCCTACGTCTCATGTCCTACATCCTAAGTCTAATGTCCTACGTCTCATGTCCTACGCTCTCATTCTCCTGTCCTACATCCTACGTCTCATATCCTACATCATGTCTTACGTCCTCATTCTCATGTCCTATGTCCTGCGTCTCATGTTCTACGTCCTGCGTCTCATGTCCTACGTCCTGCGTCTCATGTCCTACGTCCTCATTCTCATGTCCTACGCCCTCATTCTGATATCCTACGCCCTCATTCTCATGTCCTACGCCCTCATTCTCATGTCCTACGTCCTCATTCTCATGTCCTACATCCTCATTCTTATGTCCTACATCCTGATTGTCATGTCCTAAGCCCTCATTCTCATGTCCTACGTTCTCATTCTCATGTCCTACGCCCTCATTCTCATGTCCTACGTCCTCATTCTCATGTCCTACATCCTCATTCTCATGTCCTACATCCTGATTGTCATGTCCTTCGCCCTCATTCTCATGTCCTAAGCCCTCATTCTCATGTCCTACGTTCTCATTCTCATGTCCTACGCCCTCATTCTCATGTCCTACGTCCTACGTCTCATGTCCTACATCATAAGTCTAATGTCCTACGTCTCATGTCCTACGCTCTCATTCTCATGTCCTATGTCCTCTGTCTCATGTCCTACGTTCTCATTCTCCTGTCCTACATCCTACTTCTCATGTCCTACATCATGTCCTACGTCCTCATTCTCATGTCCTATGTCCTGCATCTCATGTCCTACGTCCTGCGTCTCATGTCCTACGTCCTGCGTCTCATGTCCTACGTCCTCATTCTCATGTCCTACGTCCTATGTCTCATGTCCTTCGCCCTCATTCTCATTTCCTACATCCTCATTCTCATGTCCTACGTTCTCATTCTCATGTCCTACGCCCTCATTCTCATGTCCTACGTCTCATGTCCTACATCCTAAGTCTAATGTCCTACGTCTCGTCCTACGCTCTCATTCTCATGTCCTATGTCCTCTGTCTCATGTCCTACGCCCCTCATTCTCATGTCCTACATCCTCATTCTCATGTCCTACATCCTCATTCTTATGTCCTACATCCTGATTGTCATGTCCTTCGCCCTCATTCTCATGTCCTACGTTCTCATTCTCATGTCCTACGCCCTCATTCTCATGTCCTACGTCCTACGTCTCATGTCCTACATCCTAAGTCTAATGTCCTACGTCTCATGTCCTACGCTCTCATTCTCATGTCCTATGTCCTCTGTCTCATGTCCTACGTTCTCATTCTCCTGTCCTACATCCTACTTCTCATATCCTACATCATGTCCTACGTCCTCATTCTCATGTCCTATGTCCTCACTGTCATGTCCTACGTCCTCACTGTCATGTCCTACGTCCTCATTCTCATGTCCTACGTCCTCATTCTCATGTCCTACGTCCTCATTCTCATGTCCTACGTCCTCATTCTCATGTCCTACGTCCTCATTGTCATGTCCTACGTCCTCATTGTCATATCCTACGTCCTATGTTTCCTGTCCTCTGTCTCATGTCCTACGTTCTCATTCACCTGTCCTACATCCTACGTCTCATATCCTACATCATGTCTTACGTCCTCATTCTCATGTCCTATGTCCTGCGTCTCATGTTCTACGTCCTGCGTCTCATGTCCTACGTCCTGCGTCTCATGTCCTACGTTCTCATTCTCATGTCCTACGCCCTCATTCTGATATCCTACGCCCTCATTCTCATGTCCTACGCCCTCATTCTCATGTCCTACATTCTTAATCTCCTGTCCTACATCCTATGTCTCATGTCCTACGTTCTCATTCTCATGTCCTACGCCCTCATTCTCATGTCCTACGTCCTACGTCTCATGTCCTACGCTCTCATTCTCATGTCCTACATCCTACGTCTCATATCCTACATCATGTCTTACGTCCTCATTGTCCTCCGTCTCATGTCCTACGCTCTCATTGTCATGTCCTACGTCCTCATTCTCATGTCCTACGTCCTCTGTCTCATGTCCTAAGTCCTCTGTCTCATGTCCTACGTGCTATGTCTCATGTCCTACATCTTAAGTCCCATGTCCTATGTCTCATGTCCTACGTCACATGTCCTACACCCTCATTGTCATGTCCTGCGTCCTCATTCTCGTGTCCTACGTCCTCATTCTCATGTCCTACGTTTCCTGTTCTCCGTCTCATGTCCTACGTCCTATGTCTCATGTCTTACACCCTCATTGTCATGTCCTACGTCCTCATTGTCATGTCCTACGTCCTCATTCTCATGTCCTACGTCCTCATTGTCATGTCCTACGTCGTCATTCTCATTTCCTACATCCTAATTCTCATGTCCTACGCCCTCATTCTCATGTCCTACATCCTCATTCTCATGTCCTACATCCTCATTCTTATGTCCTACATCCTGATTGTCATGTCCTTCGCCCTCATTCTCATGTCCTACGTCCTAAGTCTCATGTCCTACGTCCTAAGTCTCATGTCCTACGTCCTCATTCTCATGTCCTACGCCCTCTTTCTCATGTCCTACGCCCTCATTGTCATGTCCTACGTCCTCATTGTCATGTCCTACGCCCTCATTGTCATGTCCATCGTCCTCATTGTCCTGTCCTACGTCCTCATTGTCCTGACCTATGTCCTCATTCTCATGTCCTACGTTCTTAATCTCCTGTCCTACATCCTATGTCTCATGTCCTACGCCCTCATTGTCATGTCCTATGTCCTCATTCTCATGTCCTACGCCCTCATTGTCATATCCTACGCCCTCATTGTCATGTCCTACGCCCTCATTGTCATGTCCTATGTCCTCATTCTCATGTCCTACGTCCTCATTGTCATGTCCTATGTCCTCACTCTCATGTCCTACATCCTAAGTCCCATGTCCTACGTGTCACGTCCTACGTCTCACGTCCTACACTCTCATTGTCATGTCCTACTTCCTCCGTCTCATGTCCTACGTCGTCATTCTCATGTCCTACATCTCCTGGTCTCCGTCTCATGTCCTACGTCTCATGTCTTATATTAAGTCTCATGTCCTACGTCTCATGTCGTACCTCCTATGGCTCATGTCCTACATCCTACGTCTCATGTCCTACGTCCTCATGTCCTACGTCCTGCGCCTAATGTCCTACGCCCTCATTCTCATGTCCTAAGCCCTCATTCTCATGTCCTACGTTCTCATTCTCATGTCCTACGCCCTCATTCTCATGTCCTACATCCTCATTCTTATGTCCTACATCCTGATTGTCATGTCTTTCGCCCTCATTCTCATGTCCTATGTCCTCTGTCTCATGTCCTACGTTCTCATTCTCCTGTCCTACATCCTACTTCTCATATCCTACATCATGTCCTACGTCCTCATTCTCATGTCCTATGTCCTGCGTCTCATGTTCTACGTCCTCATTCTCATGTCCTACGTCCTGCGTCTCATGTCCTACGTCCTCATTCTCATGTCCTACGCCCTCATTCTGATATCCTACGCCCTCATTCTCATGTCCTACGCCCTCATTCTCATGTCCTACATCCTCATTCTTATGTCCTACATCCTGATTGTCATGTCTTTCGCCCTCATTCTCATGTCCTAAGCCCTCATTCTCATGTCCTACGTTCTCATTCTCATGTCCTACGCCCTCATTCTCATGTCCTACGTCCTCATTCTCATGTCCTACATCCTCATTCTTATGTCCTACATCCTGATTGTCATGTCCTTCGCCCTCATTCTCATGTCCTAAGCCCTCATTCTCATGTCCTACGTTCTCATTCTCATGTCCTACGCCCTCATTCTCATGTCCTACGTCCTACGTCTCATGTCCTACATCATAAGTCTAATGTCCTACGTCTCATGTCCTACGCTCTCATTCTCATGTCCTATGTCCTCTGTCTCATGTCCTACGTTCTCATTCTCCTGTCCTACATCCTACTTCTCATGTCCTACGTCCTCATTCTCATGTCCTATGTCCTGCATCTCATGTCTTACGTCCTGCGTCTCATGTCCTACGTCCTGCGTCTCATGTTCTACGTCCTCATTCTCATGTCCTACGTCCTAATGCTCATGTCCTTCGCCCTCATTCTCATGTCCTACGTCCTCATTCTGATATCCTACGCCCTCATTCTCATGTCCTACGCCCTCATTCTCATGTCCTACGTCCTCATTCTCATGTCCTACATCCTCATTCTTATGTCCTACATCCTGATTGTCATGTCCTTCGCCCTCATTCTCATGTCCTAAGCTCTCATTCTCATGTCCTACGTTCTCATTCTCATGTCCTACGCCCTCATTCTCATGTCCTACGTCCTACGTCTCATGTCCTACATCCTAAGTCTAATGTCCTACGTCTCATGTCCTACGCTCTCATTCTCATGTCCTATGTCCTCTGTCTCATGTCCTACGTTCTCATTCTCCTGTCCTACATCCTACTTCTCATTTCCTACATCATGTCCTACGTCCTCATTCTCATGTCCTATGTCCTCACTGTCATGTCCTACGTCCTCACTGTCATGTCCTACGTCCTCATTCTCATGTCCTACGTCCTCATTGTCATGTCCTACGTCCTCATTGTCATATCCTACGTCCTATGTTTCCTGTTCTCCGTCTCATGTCCTACATCCTACATCTCATGTCCGTCATCCTAAGTCTCATGTCCTACGTCTAATGTCCTATGTCCTACGTCTCCTACGCCGTCATTGTCATGTCCTACACCCTCATTCTCATGTCCTACGTCCTCATTCTCATGTACTACGTCCTCTGTCTCATGTCCTACGACCTACGTCTTGTGTCCTACATCCTAAGTCTAATGTCCTCCGTCTCATGTCCTACGCTCTCATTGTCATGTCCTACGTCCTCATTCTCATGTCCTACGTCCTCTGTCTCATGTCCTACGTCCTCTGTCTCATGTCCTACATCCTAAGTCCCATGTCCTATGTCTCATGTCCTACGCTCTCATTCTCATGTCCTATGTCCTCTATCTCATGTCCTACGTTCTCATTCTCCTGTCCTACATCCTACGTCTCATATCCTACATCATGTCCTACGTCCTCATTCTCATGTCCTATGTCCTGCATATCATGTCCTACGTCCTGCTTCTCATGTCCTACGTCCTCATTCTCATGTCCTACGTCCTATGTCTCATGTCTTACACCCTCATTGTCATGTCCTACGTCCTCATTCTCATGTCCTACGTCCTCATTCTCATGTCCTACGTCCTCATTGTCATGTCCTACGTCCTCATTCTCATGTCCTACACCCTAATTCTCATGTCCTACATCCTAAGTCTCATGTCCTACGTCCTCATGTCCTACGTCCTGCGCCTAATGTCCTACGCCCTCATTCTCATGTCCTAAGCCCTCATTCTCATGTCCTTCGTTCTCATTCTCATGTCCTACGCCCTCATTCTCATGTCCTACGTCTCATGTCCTACATCCTAAGTCTAATGTCCTACATCCTAAGTCTAATGTCCTACGCTCTCATTCTCATGTCCTACGCCCTCTTTCTCATGTCCTACGCCCTCATTGTCATGTCCTACGTCCTCATTGTCATGTCCTACGCCCTCATTGTCATGTCTGTCGTCCTCATTGTCCTGTCCTACATCCTCATTGTCCTGACCTATGTCCTCATTCTCATGTCCTACGTTCTTAATCTCCTGTCCTACATCCTATGTCTCATGTCCTACGCCCTCATTGTCATGTCCTATGTCCTCATTCTCATGTCCTACGCCCTCATTGTCATGTCCTACGCCCTCATTGTCATGTCCTACGCCCTCATTGTCATGTCCTATGTCCTCACTCTCATGTTCTACATCCTAAGTCCCATGTCCTACGTCTCATGTCCTACGTCTCACGTCCTACACTCTCATTGTCATGTCCTACGTACCCCGTCTCATGTCCTACGTCCTCATTCTCATGTCCTACATCTCCTGGTCTCCGTCTCATGTCCTACGTCTCATGTCCTATATTAAGTCTCATGTCCTACGTCTCATGTCCTACCTCCTATGTCTCATGTCCTACATCCTACGTCTCATGTCCTACGTCCTACGTCCTGCGCCTAATGTCCTACGCCCTCATTCTCATGTCCTAAGCCCTCATTCTCATGTCCTACGTTCTCATTCTCATGTCCTACGCCCTCATTCTCATGTCCTACGTCTCATGTCCTACATCATAAGTCTAATGTCCTACGTCTCATGTCCTACGCTCTCATTCTCATGTCCTACATCCTACGTCTCATATCCGACATCATGTCCTACGTCCTCATTCTCATGTCCTATGTCCTGCATCTCATGTCCTACGTCCTGCATCTCATGTCCTACGTCCTGCGTCTCATGTCCTACGTCCTGCGTCTCATGTCCTATGTCCTGCATGTCATGTCCTACGTCCTGCGTCTCATGTCCTACGTCCTCATTCTCATGTCCTACGTCCTCATTCTCATGTCCTACGCCCTCACTCTCATGTCCTATGTCCTCATTCTTATGTCCTACATCCTCATTCTCATGTCCTACATCCTCATTCTTATGTCCTACATCCTGATTGTCATGTCCTTCGCCCTCATTCTCATGTCCTAAGCCCTCATTCTCATGTCCTACGTTCTCATTCTCATGTCCTACGTCCTCATTCTTGTCCTACATCCTGATTGTCATGTCTTTCGCCCTCATTCTCATGTCCTAAGCCCTCATTCTCATGTCCTACGTTCTCATTCTCATGTCCTACGCCCTCATTCTCATGTCCTACGCCCTCATTCTCATGTCCTACGTCCTACGTCTCATGTCCTACATCCTAAGTCTAATGTCCTACGTCTCATGTCCTACGCTCTCATTCTCATGTCCTATGTCCTCTGTCTCATGTCCTACGTTCTCATTCTCCTGTCCTACATCCTACTTCTCATATCCTACATCATGTCCTACGTCCTCATTCTCATGTCCTATGTCCTGCGTCTCATGTCCTACGTCCTGCGTCTCATGTCCTACGTCCTGCGTCTCATGTCCTACGTCCTGCGTCTCATGTCCTACGTCCTCATTCTCATGTCCTACGCCCTCATTCTGATATCCTACGCCCTCATTCTCATGTCCTACGCCCTCATTCTCATGTCCTACGTCCTCATTCTCATGTCCTACATCCTCATTCTTATGTCCTACATCCTGATTGTCATGTCCTTCGCCCTCATTCTCATGTCCTAAGCCCTCATTCTCATGTCCTACGTTCTCATTCTCATGTCCTACGCCCTCATTCTCATGTCCTACGTCTCATGTCCTACATCCTAAGTCTAATGTCCTACGTCTCATGTCCTACGCTCTCATTCTCATGTCCTATGTCCTCTGTCTCATGTCCTACGTTCTCATTCTCCTTTCCTACATCCTACTTCTCATATCCTACATCATGTCCTACGTCCTCATTCTCATGTCCTATGTCCTCACTGTCATGTCCTACGTCCTCACTGTCATGTCCTACGTCCTCATTCTCATGTCCTACGTCCTCATTCTCATGTCCTACGTCCTCATTGTCATGTCCTACGTCCTCATTGTCATATCCTACGTCCTATGTTTCCTGTTCTCCGTCTCATGTCCTACATCCTACATCTCATGTCCGTCATCCTAAGTCTCATATCCTACGTCTAATGTCCTATGTCCTACGTCTCCTACGCCGTCATTGTCATGTCCTACACCCTCATTCTCATGTCCTACGTCCTCATTCTCATGTCCTACGTCCTCTGTCTCATGTCCTACGACCTACGTCTTGTGTCCTACATCCTAAGTCTAATGTCCTCCGTCTCATGTCCTACGCTCTCATTGTCATGTCTACGTCCTCATTCTCATGTCCTACGTCCTCTGTCTCATGTCCTACGTCCTCTGTCTCATGTCCTACATCCTAAGTCCCATGTCCTATGTCTCATGTCCTAAGTCACATGTCCTACGCCCTCATTGTCATGTCCTGCGTCCTCATTCTCGTGTCCTACGTCCTCATTCTCATGTCCTACGTTCTCATTCTCATGTCCTTCGCCCTCATTCTCATGTCCTACGTCTCATGTCCTACATCCTAAGTCTAATGTCCTACGTCTCATGTCCTACACTCTCATTCTCATGTCCTATGTCCTCTATCTCATGTCCTACGTTCTCATTCTCCTGTCCTACATCGTACGTCTCATATCCTACATCATGTCCTACGTCCTCATTCTCATGTCCTATGTCCTGCATCTCATGTCCTACGTCCTGCTTCTCATGTCCTACGTCCTCATTTTCATGTCCTACGTCCTCATTCTCATGTCCTACGTCCTATGTCTCATGTTTTACACCCTCATTGTCATGTCCTACGTCCTCATTCTCATGTCCTACGTCCTCATTCTCATGTCCTACGTCCTCATTGTCATGTCCTACATCCTAAGTCTCATGTCCTACGTCCTCATGTGCTATGTCCTGCGCCTTATGTCCTACGCCCTCATTCTCATGTCCTAAGCCCTCATTCTCATGTCCTACGTTCTCATTGTCATGTCCTACGCCCTCATTGTCATGTCTGTCGTCCTCATTGTCCTGTCCTACGTCCTCATTGTCCTGACCTATGTCCTCATTCTCATGTCCTACATCCTATGTCTCATGTCCTACGCCCTCATTGTCATGTCCTACGCCCTCATTGTCATGTCCTATGTCCTCATTCTCATGTCCTACGCCCTCATTGTCATGTCCTACGCCCTCATTGTCATGTCCTACGCCCTCATTGTCATGTCCTACGTCCTCATTGTCATGTCCTATGTCCTCACTCTCATGTCCTACATCCTAAGTCCCATGTCCTACGTCTCATGTCCTACGTCCTACGTCTCACGTCCTACACTCTCATTGTCATGTCCTACGTACTCCGTCTCATGTCCTACGTCCTCATTCTCATGTCCTACATCTCCTGGTCTCCGTCTCATGTCCTTCGTCTCATGTCCTATATTAAGTCTCATGTCCTACGTCTCATGTCCTACCTCCTATGTCTCATGTCCTACATCCTACGTCTCATGTCCTACGTCCTCATGTCCTACGTCCTGCGCCTAATGTCCTACGCCCTCATTCTCATGTCCTAAGCCCTCATTCTCATGTCCTACGTTCTCATTCTCATGTCCTACGCCCTCATTCTCATGTCCTACGTCTCATGTCCTACATCCTAAGTCTAATGTCCTTCGTCTCATGTCCTACGTTCTCATTCTCCTCTCCTACATCCTACGTCTCATATCCGACATCATGTCCTACGTCCTCATTCTCATGTCCTATGACCTGCATCTCATGTCCTACGTCCTGCGTCTCATGTCCTATGTCCTGCATGTCATGTCCTCCGTCCTGCGTCTCATGTCCTACGTCCTCATTCTCATGTCCTACGTCCTCATTCTCATGTCCTACGTCCTCATTCTCATGTCCTACGCCCTCATTCTGATATCCTACGCCCTCATTCTCATGTCGTACGCCCTCATTCTCATGTCCTACGCCCTCATTCTCATGTCCTATATCCTCATTCTCATGTCATACGTCCTCATTCTCATGTCCTACGTCCTCATTCTCATGTCATACGTCCTGCTTCTCATGCCTTACGTCCTCATTCTCATGTCCTACGTCCTTATGCTCATGTCCTTCGCCCTCATTCTCATGTCCTACGCCCTCATTCTCATGTCCTACATCCTACGTCTCACGTCCTACATCCTAAGTCTAATGTCCTACGTCTCATGTCCTACGTTCTCATTCTCCTGTCCTACATCCTACGTCTCATATCCTACATCATGTCCTACGTCCTCATTCTCATGTCCTATGTCCTGCGTCTCATGTTCTACGTCCTGCGTCTCATGTCCTACGTCCTGCGTCTCATGTCCTACGTCCTCATTCTCATGTCCTACGTCCTCATTCTGATGTCCTACGCCCTCATTCTCATGTCCTACGTCCTCACTCTCATGTCCTACATCCTCATTCTTATGTCCTACATCCTGATTGTCATGTCCTTCGCCCTCATTCTCATGTCCTAAGCCCTCATTCTCATGTCCTACGTCCTCATTCTTATGTCCTACATCCTGATTGTCATGTCCTTCGCCCTCATTCTCATGTTCTACGCCCTCATTCTCATGTCCTACGTTCTCATTCTCATGTCCTACGCCCTCATTCTCATGTCCTACGTCCTACGTCTCATGTCCTACATCCTAAGTCTAATGTCCTACGTCTCATGTCCTACGCTCTCATTCTCATGTCCTATGTCCTCTGTCTCATGTCCTACGTTCTCATTCTCCTGTCCTACATTCTACTTCTCATATCCTACATCATGTCCTACGCCCTCATTCTCATGTCCTACGTCCTCACTCTCATGTCCTACGTCCTCATTCTTATGTCCTACATCCTCATTCTCATGTCCTACATCCTCATTCTTATGTCCTACATCCTGATTGTCATGTCCTTCGCCCTCATTCTCATGTCCTAAGCCCTCATTCTCATGTCCTACGTTCTCATTCTCATGTCCTACGTCCTCATTCTTATGTCCTACATCCTGATTGTCATGTCCTTCGCCCTCATTCTCATGTCCTAAGCCCTCATTCTCATGTCCTACGTTCTCATTCTCATGTCCTACGCCCTCATTCTCATGTCCTACGTCTCATGTCCTACATCCTAAGTCTAATGTCCTACGTCTCATGTCCTACGCTCTCATTCTCATGTCCTATGTCCTCTGTCTCATGTCCTACGTTCTCATTCTCCTTTCCTACATCCTACTTCTCATATCCTACATCATGTCCTACGCCCTCATTCTCATGTCCTACGTCCTCACTCTCATGTCCTACGTCCTCATTCTTATGTCCTACATCCTCATTCTCATGTCCTACATCCTCATTCTTATGTCCTACATCCTGATTGTCATGTCCTTCGCCCTCATTCTCATGTCCTAAGCCCTCATTCTCATGTCCTACGTTCTCATTCTCATGTCCTACGTCCTCATTCTTATGTCCTACATCCTGATTGTCATGTCCTTCGCCCTCATTCTCATGTCCTAAGCCCTCATTCTCATGTCCTACGTTCTCATTCTCATGTCCTACGCCCTCATTCTCATGTCCTACGTCTCATGTCCTACATCCTAAGTCTAATGTCCTACGTCTCATGTCCTACGCTCTCATTCTCATGTCCTATGTCCTCTGTCTCATGTCCTACGTTCTCATTCTCCTGTCCTACATCCTACTTCTCATATCCTACATCATGTCCTACGTCCTCATTCTCATGTCCTATGTCCTGCGTCTCATGTTCTACGTCCTGCGTCTCATGTCCTACGTCCTGCGTCTCATGTCCTACATCCTAAGTCTAATGTCCTACGTCTCATGTCCTACGCTCTCATTCTCATGTCCTATGTCCTCTGTCTCATGTCCTACGTTCTCATTCTCCTGTCCTACATCCTACGTCTCATATCCTACGTCATGTCCTATGTCCTGCGTCTCATGTTCTACGTCCTTCGTCTCATGTCCTACGTCCTGCGTCTCATGTCCTACGTCCTCATTTTCATGTCCTACGTCCTTATTCTCATGTCCTACGTCCTCTTTCTCATGTCCTACGCCCTCATTCTCATGTACTACGTCCTCATTCTTATGTCCTACATCCTGATTGTCATGTCCCACGCCCTCATTCTCATGTCCTACGTCCTCATTCTCATGTACTACGTCCTCATTCTTATGTCCTACATCCTGATTGTCATGTCCTACGCCCTCATTATCATGTCCTACATCCTGATTGTCATGTCCTATATCCTCATTCTCATGTCCTACGCCCTCATTCTCATGTACTACGTCCTCATTCTTATGTCCTACATCCTGATTGTCATGTCCCATGCCCTCATTCTCATGTCCTACGTCCTCATTCTCATGTACTACGTCCTCATTCTTATGTCCTACATCCTGATTGTCATGTCCTACGCCCTCATTATCATGTCCTACATCCTGATTGTCATGCCCTACGCCCTCATTCTCATGTCCTACGCCCTCATTCTCATGTCCTACGTCCTCATTCTCATGTCCTACATCCTCATTCTTATGTCCTACATCCTGATTGTCATGTCCTTCGCCCTCATTCTCATGTCCTACGTCCTGCGTCTCATGTCCTACGTCCTTATTCTCATGTCCTACGTCCTTATTCTCATGTCCTACGTCCTCATTCTCATGTCCTACGTAGGATTTCCGATGCAGAGCACAAAATTTCATTATACGCAGATGATGTGTTACTGTATCTTACTCAAATAGATGTGAGCAGCCTCCTATTGCAAATCTAAACCAATTTGGAAACACATCTGGCTTTAAAGTGAATTTATTAAAAACAGAAGCCATAGGTACCCTGCTGGATCAAAGTCATGATTCGATTCAATCAGTTGGTTTCTATTATAGGATATGTATGAATTGGTTTGAAATGATGTTGATTTGTGGATGTAAAGTTTCCTGTGACAACATTGTTGTGAAGTGGCGCTATACAAATAAAGTTGAATTGAATTGAATTGCTAGGCTCAGAGTCACCTGTGGGCTTTCCTTTTTACTGGCCTCCAAACAGATTCCTTATCTAGGTATGAAAGTAAGCCCTTGTCTTGGAAAATTGTGTAAAATAAACTTAAAAGTGAAGATTTGGACAGGTGGAAGGCATTACCTGTATCCAGGTTAGGGCAAATAAGTATACTCAAAATGAACATTCTCCCTGGACTCATGTACCCTCTACAAATGTTTCCAAACTCTATTCCAAATTCTTTGTTTTCAAAAGTGGATAAAATTTTTACTCAGTACATTTGGCAGGGGAAACAAGTAAGAATGAAAATGAGCAAATGACAGAGAAGCCGAGATCAGGCCGGCTTAGCAGTTCTGAATATTCGACTGTTTTATTGGGCTGCACAAATATATGAATGGGTGAATCCCAACGTTTCGAATACATGGATCGATATGGAATTTACTCGTTGTGGTCTAATACTATGAAAACATTGTCCCTTTATACCTTATAGGAAGACAAAATTAGAATTGCAGGACAACTTTATTGCATTAAATACTATTAATACATGGCATAAAATGTTGCTATTCTTCAGGATGAGGGATCATTTTTCCTTATTAGCTCCCACTTTTCGTAATCCCGACTTTACTCCGTCATGTCAAGACGTTAAACTTTGGTATGAGAGGGGCTTAGACTAGCTTGTAAAGTTGTACAGAGGTGGATCACTGGAGTCATTTGAGGTCTTAAAAAACAGATACTCTTTACAGTCTTCTCACTTCTTTTGTTACTTACAAATATAACATTATGTTCCCAAATCCATACAGCCTCCAAATATGACATTCTTAGAGCATGTTCTTATTAGAGGAAATAAGAGAAATGGTCTTTACTAATAGAAAATACACTTAAAATCCTAAGGTGCAACTCAGACCAAGAAACACAGTTTAAAATAGTACATAGACTCCACTTTACAGCTTTGCTGAGGATCAGGCTGGGTCTAAGTTCCCCATACTGTGGCAAATGCAATACTGAAATTGGTACATATGCACATATGTTTTGGAAGTGTGTGAAAATACAGAAATATTGGACGGATGTTAAAAATGAAGTGTGTGTGATATTAGAATATAATCTAGAGCTTTCAACTTTTCACTGTATTCTCGCTGTAAAAGTGGAAAATGCAAGGAACAAACATAATGCTAAACTGGCTGAAATTCTTCATGTGGTGAGAAAGACTATCTTGGAAGTTTTGGATTTCTGAGGACTGCCCTAAAATTGAAGACTGGTATGCAGAGGTTTTAAAGATCCTCCCTCTGGAAAGACTCACCTATAGCAGACAAGATAACCTCGAGGAGTTCTAGGAGTAATAAATAAGACAAACTCCACATAGGCTGAACTAATGTACTATATCTGTGATGGTGGTGTTTTGTTTTTTTTCTCTTGTCTACTTGTTTGTTTTTTTCCATCACTGCTGCCTGTGTTTTCTTTTTTTTTTCAATTTACAAATGTAAAAAAAAAAAAGGATTTACATATATTGTATGTAAACATATACATATATATGCACTTCAGTCCCAATAAAAATAAAAAAAATTTTTTTAAAAAAACTTATAATATTTATAATATTTGTATATTTGGCATAATTGTATTCAGCATTTAAATATTTCATAAACTCCCACAAAGGGAAATTTCTAGTTTTACCCCCAGCAACCCAGTTTTTAAAAACCTGGTTTGGCCTTATAATGTTTACCTTCCTTTTGACAGAACAATGTACCATCATTATTCACAATTTTTTCATATATGGTACACAGATCATCACTATGTTCCTGACTTTTACAGTTAATATTATCATAACAAATAGTGTCATGCTGTATATTAATAGTACGTAAACCTCTATCCGTCACCAGATTAAAGTGCCATAAGTCATCATTAGTAAGTCTGGCCCAGCCTAATTTCTCTTTGATCCCAATCATGATAAATGCTCAGTTCTGGGAAATTCTCAATATTCCATAACAATAGGAATGTGATCAGTTGTAGCCAAACTACACACATATACAGTGATCCAGCCAAGACGCAGTATGCCAGGCTTCACTACTGTATGTATAACTATCTTCTGGCAGGATCTCTTTACTAGAAAGAAGCAGCTTGCCATCTTGACAGAACTGAGTTAAACATTTTCCGAATAGATCTGAAATATTGACACTACCCACTATAAATATGCAATTATATTCACTTTCCTTAATAAATGAATTGATAAATTTATCTACACTTTCCCAATTTTATAAAATATTAGAAAAATTGTTTGACAAAAGGATGAATGGATTTATAGATGAGCATAATATAATTAATGATCGGCAGTTTGGTTTTAGGGAAAAGAGGTCGACCTCTATGGCAGTCATGGAACTGGTGCAGCAGTGGGTTTTTGTCGATCTAAGCGAGGCCTTTGATACGATAGATCACAACTAACTAATATCAAACATGGAACGGTGTGGTTTCAGAGGAATCAATTATGACTGGATAAGTAGTTATCTAAGTCGCAGGCAGCAATACGTACAAATAAAAGATCTTAAGTCTGAATAGCAGTATATAAGTCATGGAGTCCCCCAGGGCTCTATCCTGGGGCCAAAATGGTTTATTATGTATATCAATGACATCTGCTCGGTTCTCAGGAACATGCAGTGCATTCTGTTTGCTGATGACACTAGCCTCTGTTGTTCTGGACAGAATATGAAGTATTTATTAAATATAGTTTCTAAAGAACTAAAAATTTTAAAGTGATGGTTTGACCGTAATACATTATCAATGAATGTGAATAAAACTAAATATATTTGGTAATAGGAAAACTCCTAATCCGACAACATTAAAGATTAACCAAATGGAAATTCAGAGGGCATACCATATTAATTTTTGGGGGGTGCATATTGATGAAAGATTAAATTGGAAAGTTTATATAAATCAACTGAAAACTAAAGTATCAAAAATGATTGGTATATTGTGTAAAATTGAGGTAAATATAAATTTTAAAAAAAATCACTCCTTTTATTGTACAATACCCTCATTCTTCCATTCTTAAGTTATTGTGTGGAACTGTGGGGAAATAATTACAAAACAGTTTTCCAACCCAGTTATCCACCTTATTCTGCAAAAGAAAGCAGTCAGAATAATAAATGATGCAGATTATTATGCTCCAACTAACTCTTTATTCATTGATGTAAACATATTGAAATGTAGTGATTTAGTTTAAATGAACTGTGTGCAGTAACCAACTTTTGACGGATCATATCATGGTAGAGTTTTCCTTTTAAGTAGGAGGCCAGTGCCTCTGCATCCAAGTCGGGAGAGAAATTCGTTGCAAAAACACTCATCAACTTAGTCTTGATGGTTTGTATCTTTCCTCCGGTGTTGTTTCCAACAAAAGCAATTTTCCTCTTGTCAGAGAGAGTTTTCTGTCGCGATTTGTGCTGTACAGAAGCATTTCCATGCAAGTGCTTCAGGCGTCGACCAGCTTTCACAACCTGGCTCCACGCAGGTGATGTTGTTCCCACGGCTGGGTACCAAACCCGCCTGAGATTCACTTTCTGTACTCCAATAAGAGGGCTCTGCTTTAGGCCGGGAGCCAGATGCACCCTGCTCAGCTCCGTCCCGTCCACAGCCAGCGCTGCCGGCGCCGGCGTCCTCTCCACGCACTGCTTCCCACGACCACACCCTGACTGGTCGTGGGCAACCTTATTGTTGAAGCTTTGTTGCTAAATCCTACACAGACGTTGGTTAATGTTGGTCGTCACCATGCAGAGATCCTGACAAACATCTGTCTGATAGGACACTGCTTGCTTCATGGTGGAGATGTCTGCACTTAGTTGTGTGATTTTACCAAGAAGGCAGGAAACGTCCAGGCTGTTGAAAGAAACAGGCGGAAGCTCGTCCAAAGAATGTGAGACAAAACGAGGAGTTTTTTTTCCCCAGCCTCATTGAGCAATTTGAAACAACTCTTAACATTATTTGCATCTTTCTGTGGTCCTTTATGTGCCAGTAGTAGTGCTTGGGCAGAAGTAGAGCTCTCTATGCATTCGGACCCAAAGTGATTTACAGCCAGTAGGATGATATCATCTTGACTTAAAGTTCTCATCTTAACAAGGAAGTTTAAAAATTCATCTTCCACCATAGTTCGACCATCTGCAGTTGTATAAATATCTGGCTGGGTTCTAACCACCAACCACATCAGCTAAGACCATTAGCACAGGAAACTGTGACCATTGCCTAAAATATTCCCTCACTGCTGAACCACACAGAAATAATATGAATTGATTATAACGTTAACGCTGATTATAGTGAAACATACTGAAAATGCACATGTATATAAAATTCCTATTTTACTTTGCATGAAGGATAGTTTCAGACTTTGTTGTTTAATGTTGTTTTGAGGTGTGGAATCCAGCCATCAAATCAAATTAAATCAAAGATACTTTATTCATCCCTGGGGGGAAATTACAATAGAGTATGTATTTCTGGGATCTCCTGTCCTCATTGTGTCTAAGTATTGGGGATGAATCTGTTCTGAACGGTTCTTTGCAGATGCTTTAATCTAGGAAGCCACTCAGAGAATTCAGACAAAGTCTGCTGCCTTGGTCTATAAATAAGTCAAAGATTCATTTCCGTTCTGATTCAGACGGACTTCTGTTCATTTCTCTCTCATCTGTCCATAAAGATAAAACATTTAAATTTTCTGTTTGTTTCACAGAGTCTCAGTCGGGATAAATCTTTCCAGTCAGAACCTGAAGGGAACCAGGTGTTCAAAGGTCATAGGTGAGTTCTACAGTTTGGTGTTCTCCAGGGTTTTCTTCATGTCTTCCTGGCATTGAATCACGCCAGCCATTGGCGCCGGTCACAGTCTTCCATCTGGTCATTACAGATATTACTTTAACAGCACATGTCCATCAGGATAGTCTGGGGGACTCGGTTTTATTTTCTCACCGTTGTTTGATTTGGTTCCATACTGAAGTGGACAAAACCACCTCGACAGTATCCTGCAGTTCCAACATTCTGATCTAGTGGGAGATATTACCTGAAATGATCTCTGAAGAAGAAGAAAGGCTCATCAATTGGCCAGGACTGGAAACCTGTTTTTACTTCGGTGTCCAGACCTGATTCAGTTTTAACCAGAATGTGTCTATTATGAGCAGCAGGTAAGGAAAGGAAAAGGGAAATCCACCATTTTAATCTGCATCACTTCTCTGCTTCACTGGAAGCCAACCCAACCAACAAAGAACCTCCTCTCAGTCGAGGCGCAAACCAGCAATCTTCTTGCTGCGAGGTCACAGTACTAACCACCAAACCACAGTGTAGTTTACCTTTACTTAGACTTAGACTTAGACTTAGACAGACTTTATTCATCCACAAGGGAAATTCTGTTGTCACAGTAGCTCAGAACAGCAATAGAGGAAGAAATAGAAACAGCAATAGTAGGTAAGAGGAAAAAAAAGTAAATAATAATAATAAAATAGAATAGGTACTATCCATAAAGCAATCTGGAATATGTACACTTTTACAAAGATAAATAAAACTATCAAGTAAAATTGGCAATATAGAATATGGAAATTTAGAAATTTACAATATATACAACATGTGACTAAATGCAGTGCCAGTTTACACAGAGGCTTTGAAATGAATGTTAGTTATCTGTCACAAAGTGGGGAGTTATTGTACATCTGTATAGACAATGGTAAGAATGTGTTCTTGTAGCGCTCACTGTGACAGCGCAGCTGTAAAAGTCTATTGGAGAAGGAGCTCCTTTGCCCCTCTACAGTCCGGTGGAGTGGATGAGCAGGATTGTCCATAATAGAGAGCAGTTTGTCCAGAGTCCCCCTGTCCCTCACTGTCACAAATGTCTCCAGTTGACAGCCAACCACCTGTCCAGCTTTGCGGATCAGTTTGTCAATCCGAGAGATGTCCCTTTTGGATGTACTGCTGCCCCAGCAGGCCACAGCGAAGTACAGGGCGCTGGAGACCACAGACTGGTAAAAGATCTCCAGCAGTTTACTGCACACATTGAAAGACCTGAGCTTCCTCAGGAAGTACAGTCTGCTCATGCCCTTCTTGTAAACAGCATTACAGTTGTCCCTCCAGTCTAGTCTGCTGTTCACATGGACTCCGAGATATTTGTAGCAGTCCACTATCTCCACCTCTGAGCCCTGGATGGTGATGGGCTCCACTGGTGTCCTCTTTCTCCTGAAGTCGATGACCAGCTCCTTTGTCTTGTCCACATTCAGGAGCAGATGGTTAGCCTGGGACCACTTCACAAAGTCTGCAATCAGTGTCCTGTACTCCATCTCCTGTCCATCCCCGATACACCCCACCACCGCAGAGTCATCAGAGAACTTCTGCAGGTGGCAGGACCCGGAGCTGTACTGGAAATCAGAGGTGTACAGAGTGAACAGGAAAGGAGACAGGACAGTGCCCTGCGGAGCTCCTACATTACTGACCACAGTATCAGACAGGGTGTTCCCCAGCCGCACATACTGAGGCCTGCCAGACAGGTAGTCAGCAATCCAGGAGACAGTGGAGGAGCTGACACCCATCCCGAGCAGCTTGTCACTCATCAAAACAGGCTGAATAGTGTTAAAGGCACTCGAGAAATCAAAAAACATGATTCTCACCGAGCCTTTAACACTATCCAGGTGTGAGTGAGCACGCTGCAGAAGATAGATGACAGCATCATCCACACTAAGTTGAGCCTGATATGCAAACTGTAGAGGGTCCAGGGCAGATGACACGAGGGGTCTCAGCTGGGCCAGGACGAGTCTCTCAAACACCTTCATCACGTGAGATGTCAGTGCAACCGGTCTGAAGTCATTGAGGCCAGATGGGACGGGCCTCTTTGGTACCGGTACTATACAGGAGGTCTTCCATAGCACCGGTATCTTCTCCAGCTTCAGACTCAGGTTGAAGATGAGATGCAGGACTCCAGTCAGCTGAGCAGCACAAGTCTTCAGGACCCATGGGTTGACTTGGTCCGGTCCAGGAGACTTGTTCTGACGAACCTTTTCCAGCTGCTTCCTCACCTGGCCGGCTGTCAATGTCAGAGGGGACGTTTCCTCTGTGGGGGTGGGGGCAGGTAGGGGGGTAGAGGTGTTGAGCTGCGACAGGGGGGCAGGTAGGGGGGCAGGGGTGTTGAGCTGGGACAAGGGGGCTGAAGGTGAGGGTTGTTGATTGTCCGTCTGAGTGCTCTGTGGGGAGGTGTGTGTAGACGGTCCAGGAAGTGTGAGTACAGGAGGGGAGGAGGAGGGGGCAACAGGAGGTGAGAGGCTAAATCTGTTGAAATGCAGATTGAGTCGTTCAGCCATGTCCTCTCCACCATCCTGTTGTTTGGCTTTGGTGTTGAAGCCAGTGATGGACTTTACACCCCTCCAAACCTCTCTGGTGTTGTTCTGTTGGAGCTTGGCCTCCAGCTTCCTCCCATAAGCGCTCCTACACTCCCTTAGTCTGACCTTGATCTGTCCCTGTATCTCTTTCAACTTGTCCCTATCACCAGACGCAAAAGCCCTCTTCTTCTGATTAAGAAGACCCTTCAGCTGACTGGTGATCCAGGGCTTGTTGTTCGGATAACAGCTGACAGTCTGAGTGGGCACAGCTACATCCTCACAGAAGTTGATGTAGTCCGTGATGCAGTCCGTTAAACTGTTGATGTCCTCCCCATGGTCCTGACAGAGCACATCCCAGTCTGTAGTGCCAAAGCAGTCCTGCAGCGCCTCAGTGGCCCCCTGGCTCCACTTCCTCACAGTTCTAGTGGAAACAGGAAGCCTCTTCACAACAGGGACATACTCCGGTGACATCCAGATGAGGTTATGATCCGATCGGCCGAGGGGGGGCAGGGCAGTGGAGCTGTATGCATCCTTGGAATTAGCATACAGCAGGTCCAAAGTTTTATTGTCCCGTGTGGCACAGTTCACAAACTGATTAAAGGTGGGCAGGACAGAGTCAAGAGAAACATGATTAAAATCCCCAGAAATAAGGACGAGGGCCTCCGGATGTTTAGCCTGTAGTCCTGCTACAGTGGAGTGTAAAGTGTCACACGCAGCAGCCTCGTCCGCTGAGGGCGGAATGTAGACTCCAATGAACTGCACAGACGTGAATTCCCTTGGTAAATAATAAGGACGTAATCCCACAGCCAACAGCTCAATGTCCGGTGAGCAGACACGCTCCTTCACAGTAATATGTCCAGGATTGCACCACCGCTCGTTCTCTTATTATATTGGGAGAGTTATGGACAAAGTAGTTCAAACCTGTTCATTACCTTAATCCTACCCTTAATAACGTCATGAGAAAACCAACCAGTTACAACACATCTGTACTTTAAGTCCACCATCCTTCCCTCACTTGTGATCAATGGTAACAATGAGATATCAGTGGTCTCATATTCAGAGGTGCTGATTCTCATCACAGCCAGTTCAGACTCTGCTGAGAAACAGATCACAACCAGATGAAGCCAACAGAACCACATAATCTGCAAAGAGCAGAGATCCTCTCAACACCTCGGTCTCAGGATTAGATGCAAATTCTGGAAGAAGGTCCAGCCCCTCTCAAGGGAACTGGTTCCAGAGCCCAAGCCAAGAGGTGAGTCCAACTATATCTAGTCGGAACCGCTCAACCTCATGCACAAGCTCAGGCTCCTTCCCTGGTCAGGGTTTTGCTCCATAGAAGCATTTAGATCAGGACAGTACCCAATGATCAGGGTTTGGGCTTTCTGGTTTCTCCTCAGGAACATGGTGACATGTCTGTCGGTGTCCATGGACGGGACTCTGCTCCTCTCTGGGTCACATGATGAGACAGTCCGGCTCTGGGACATTCAGAGTAAACAAAGCATCCGCTGCCTTGCTCACAAAGGTAAGGTGATTTCACTGACCAGTCCAGTGAATATTTAGTGGTTGTGTGCATTAACCTCCTAAGTGATGTTTTTACCCATTTAGTGGTGTATATTTACCTGTTTAGTTATATAATTACTAGGGTCTGACAGATTTCAGCCCTTTTCAACATAATCATCATTGGCCAAAGTTTTATCAATTAAGCGACAATTTATTTTAAGTGCCAGAGTCATGCAGAATGACGTTGTTGCATATTTTGGCCACTAGATGGAGCTCTGACTCCATCAAACTTTAGTCCTCACCGCTGGAAAGTACAGGAGTAAAGCTACAGGTGGGCAAAGCTTGTCAACAGGTAAGTTCAGAGCAACGTGAATAATGACACAACATGTCTAGTTTCAGTTTAACTCTCACTATGTGTAATGATCAGTGAGTGCTTTTAATTGATGTTGCTTTGCTAATGTTGCGCTGACGTAGCTTAAGTTGTTGCTGACAATCTGTAGTATATAGTGCCGTGCAGTGATACTAAGTTGGATCTGTGTGTGTGATGCGGTCAGCGAGTTCCATCTGTAACTAAAGAATGACTCGTCACAGTAAATAAGCAGCATTGAGTGGAACAATCCTTCCTTCTTATACATGGTGTTCTCCGTTCGCAGAGACTTATATTACTCTCTGTTAGCATTAGCGTTGCTTTACTTACGATAACTTAGCATAGCCCCCTCTCGTGGACTCACCATCTGCGGGAGGAGCCGTAGGGGTCGGGTGCAGTGTGAGCTGGGCGGCAGCAAGAGGCGGGGACCCTGGCGGTCCGATCCCCGGCTGCAGAAGCTGGTTCTAGGGACGTGGAATGTCACCTCTCTGGTGGGGAAGGAGCCTGAGCTTGTGCGCGAGGTTGAACGGTTCCGACTAGATATAGTTGGACTCACCTCGACGCATGGCTTGGGCTCTGGAACCAGAACCCTCGAGAGGGGCTGGACCTTCTTCCACTCTGGAGTTGCTCATGGTGAGAGGCGCCGAGCAGGTGTGGGCATTCTCATCAGCCCCCAGCTTGGTGCCTGCACGTTGGGGTTTACCCCGGTGGATGAAAGGGTAGTTTCCCTCCGCCTCCGGGTGGGGGGACGGGTCCTGACTGTTGTCTGTGCTTATGCACCGAACAGCAGTTCAGAGTACCCACCCTTTCTGGAGTCCTTGGAGGGAGTGCTGGAGGGTGCTCCTTCTGGGGACTCCATTGTTCTGCTGGGGGACTTCAATGCTCACGTGGGCAATGACAGTGAGACCTGGAGAGGAGTGATTGGGAGGCATGGTCCCCCCCCCTCTGAACCGAGCAGAGCTGGTGGACTCAGGGGTGGACTCTCCTATCTCTGGGGCTGAAGTCGCTGAGGTGGTCAAAAAGCTCCTTGGTGGCAAGGCCCCGGGGGTGGATGAGATCCGCCCGGAGTTCCTTAAGGCTCTGGATGCTGTGGGGCTGTCCTGGCTGACACGCCTCTGCAGCATCACGTGGACATCGGGGGCAGTACCGCTGGACTGTCAGACTGGGGTGGTGGTCCCCCTTTTTAAGAAGGGGGACCGGAGGGTGTGTTCCAATTACAGGGGAATCGCACTCCTCAGCCTCCCTGGTAAGGTCTATTCAGGGGTCCTGGAGAGGAGGGTCCGCCGGATAGTCGAATCCCGGATTGAGGAGGAGCAGTGGGGTTTTCGTCCTGGTCGCGGAACAGTGGACCAGCTCTATACCCTCTCTGGGGTCCTGGAGGGGGCATGGGAGTTTGCCCAACCAGTCTACATGTGCTTTGTGGACCTGGAGAAGGCATTCGACCGTGTCCCCCGGGGGCTCCTGTGGGGGGTACTCCGGGAGTATGGGGTACCGGACCCCCTTGTACGAGCTGTCCGGTCCCTGTACGACAGGTGTCAGAGCTTGGTCCACATTGCCGGTAGTAAGTCGGACTCGTTTCCGGTGAGGGTTGGACTCCGCCAAGGCTGCCCTTTATCACCGATTCTGTTCATAACTTATATGGACAGAATTTCTAGGTGCAGCCGAGGTGTTGAGGAGATCCGACTTGGTGGCCTCAGGATTGGGTCTCTGCTTTTTGCAGATGACGTGGTCCTGTTGGCTTCATCTGGTCGTGATCTCCAGCTCTCGCTTGAGCGATTCGCGGCCGAGTGTGAAGCGGCTGGGATGAGAATCAGCACCTCCAAATCTGAGACCATGGTCCTCAGCCGGAATAGGGTGGATTGTCCTCTCCGGGTCGGGAGTCAGGTCCTGCCTCAAGTGGAGGAGTTTAAATATCTCGGGGTCTTGTTCACGAGTGAGGGAAGGATGGAGCGCGAGATGGACAGACGGATCGGTGCGGCGTCTGCAGTAATGTGGACTCTGCGCCGGTCTGTCGTGGTGAAGAAGGAGCTGAGCCAGAAGGCGAAGCTCTCCATTTACCAGTCGATCTACGTTCCTACCCTCACCTATGGTCATGAGCTGTGGGTAGAGTAGAGTAGAGCCGCTGCTCCTTCGCATCGAGAGGAACCAGTTGAGGTGGCTCGGGCATCTGGTCAGGATGCCTCCTGGACCTCCCTGGTGAGGTGTTCCAGGCACGTCCCTCTGGGAGGAGACCCCGGGGAAGACCCAGGACACGCTGGAGGGATTATATCTCTCGGCTGGCCTGGGAACGCCTCGGGATCCCCCCCGCAGAGTTGGCAAATGTGGCTGGGGAGAGGGAAGTCTGGGCGTCCCTGCTTAGGCTGCTGCCCCCGCGACCCGACCCCGGATAAGCGGCAGAAGATGGATGGATGGATACAGATGTATTTTCTATATGTTTGCTTTTAGTTTTCCTCAGTAAAAGCTACAAAACAAATTCAGCCTGGGAGAATCCAGAAGCGGCAGAAGATGAAGATGAAGCTTATATTGGCAATAACATAACTGTTGCTGTGCTAACCTAGCATGGCATTATCTGACAGCTTAAAGCCAGAAGTTAACAGCAGAAATAATATAAGTGACAAATGTTAGTGAGTAGAGAACAACTGTTTATCACTCATCAGCTGGGTGTTGAGGCTCATTTTAGAGGTTTTGCTGTTTACTTGGTCAGAAAATACTATGAAATACGGCAAGGTGGCGCAGGCGGTAACAGCAACCCTGTGTGTGTTGTGTCGGACTGTTTGTGACCATTATATACTTCAAATGTCTGAGAAAGGTGTCTGTTTTATTTTGCTTTATATGAGTAATCGTTTCATGGCAAAAGAAAAGGTATTTAACAATAAAAGGCATCAGAGGGCTGCATAAATAATGTTTTTCCAGTAACTTATCATGAAATTATTATAAACAGAATTCACCTCTGGCCTAAATCTAAAGAACGTTTCAGTACAGCTACCAGCCAGAGGTGAAAGTCCCTCTGCTGTAAACGTGTACTAAAGGACAAAATACTGGAGAACAGTAAAATGCTTGGAAGTCATATCTTTGTTGTTTTAATTAAGGGAACAAAAAAAGTTATTTTATTCATTATATATGTTTTTTAAATTAAGTAATAACTTCATTGGTTATCTGAATTTTTTCTGCCAAATACAGCTGTCCTCGCATCCATATCGGTCACGTCCGAGTAATCACCAGTTTAGTTCTGCTTGTTTGCTCATATTCAATTCAATTCAACTTTATTTGTACAGCGCCACTTCACAACAATGTTGTCACAGGACACTTTACATCCACATCATTTCCAGCCAATTCATACATATCCTATAATAGAAACCAACTGATTGCATCGAGTCATGACTTGGATCCAATCCACCATCCTGAGCTGCACGAGGCGACAGTGGGAAGGAAAAATCTCCCCTTTAACAGGAAGAAAACCTCCGACAGAACCCGGCTCAGGGAGGGCAGCCATCTGCCTCGACTGGTTGGGGTGGAGAGGACAGGAAAGACAGAGTTGGTTTTTTAAGCAACGATTTAATTACAGCTGTCTTAAAATAATGAGATGCATATCCTATTAATAGAGACAAATTGATGAGGTCCAGTAAAGATGTATTGATTAGGAAACATATTTCCTTGATTGGGATGGGATGTAAATGAGGAGAAGAATGTTACATTTTGCACTGATGAAGATAAAGGAACGAACAAATCGATGATGATGATGATGATTAGTCAGATGGGATCGTGAGGAAGAATACATGCTGTATTCATGATTGACACTTCCTCACTTCAAACACACGTTGGACTCACATGACAGACGTGGCGAAAACGTGGCGAAGATGTCGCAAAGACGTCCCACGAAGACGTGGCGAAGATGTGACGAAGACGTGAAGAAGACGTGATGAAGACGTCCCACGAAGACGTGGCAAATACGTGACAAAGAGGTGGCGAAGACATGACGAAGACTTGGCGAAGACGTGATGAAGACGTGGCGACGATGTCCCACGAAGACGTGGCGAAGACGTCCCACAAAGACGTGGCGAAGACGTGACAAAGACGTGGCGAAGACGTGACAAAGACTTGGCGAAAACGTCTCACGAAGACTTGGCAAAGACGTCTCACAAAGACCTGGCAAAGACGTGACGAAGACTTGGCAAAGATGTCTCACAAAGACGTGGTGAAGACGTGGCGAAGACTTGGCAAAGACATCCCACGAAGACGTAACGAAGACGTGGCAAAGACAGGACGAAGACTTGGCAAAGACGTCCCACAAAGACGTGGCGAAGACGTCCCACGAAGACGTGATGAAGACGTGGCGAAGACGTGACGAAGACTTGGCAAAGACGTCTCACGAAGACGTGACGAAGACGTGGCAAAGACGTCTCACGAAGACGTGGTGAAGACGTCCCACGAAGGCTTGGCGAAGACGTGACGAAGACTTGGCAAAGACGTCTCACTAAGACGTGACGAAGACTTGGCAAAGACGTCCCACTAAGACTTGGCGAAGACGTGGCAAAGACGTCCCATGAAGACGTGGCGAAGACTTGGCAAATATGTCTCACGAAGACGTGGCGAAGACGTGACAAAGACGTCCCATGAAGACTTGGCAAAGACGTCTCACGAAGACGTGGCGAAGACTTGGCAAAGACGTCTCACGAAGGCTTGGCAAAGACGTCTCACGTGGGGCGTGGCGAAGACGTGATGAAGACGTCCCACGAAGACATGGCAAATACGTGACGAAGATGTGGAGAAGACGTGACGAAGACTTGGCGAAGACGTGACGAAGACGTGATGAAGACGCGGCGAAGATGTCCCACAAAGACGTGGCGAAGACGTCCCACGAAGACGTGGCGAAGACGTGACAAAGACATGGCGAAGACTTGGAAAGATGTCCCATGAAGACGTGGCGAAGACGTGACAAAGACGTCTCACAAAGACGTCTCACGAAGACAGGACGAAGACGTAGCAAAGACAAGACGAAGACTTGGCAAAGACGTCCCACAAAGACGTGGCGAAGACGTCCCACGAAGACGTGGCGAAGACTTAACAAAGACGTGGTGTAGACTTGGCAAAGACGTCTCACGGAGACGTGGCGAAGACTTGGCGAAGACGTCTCACGAAGATGTGGTGAAGACTTGGCAAAGATGTCTCACGAAGACGTGGCAAAGACTTGGCAAAGATGTCTCACGAAGACGTGGCGAAGACGTGACAAAGACTTGGCGAAGACTTGGCAAAGACGTCTCACAAAGACCTGGCAAAGATGTGGCGAAGACGTGGCGAAGACGTGACGAAGACTTGGCAAAGACGTCTCACTAAGACGTGACGAAGACGTCCCACTAAGACTTGGCGAAGACTTGACGAAGACGTGACGAAGACTTGGCAAAGACGTCCCATGAAGACGTGGCGAAGACTTGGCAAAGATGTCTCACGAAGACGTGGCGAAGACGTGACAAAAACGTCTCACGAAGACGTGGCGAAGACTTGGCGAAGACGTGACGAAGACTTGGCAAAGACGTCTCACTAAGATGTGACGAAGACGTCCCACTAAGACTTGGCGAAGACTTGACGAAGACGTGACGAAGACTTGGCAAAAACGTCCCACGAAGACGTGACGAAGACTTGGCAAAAACGTCCCACGAAGATGTGGCGAAGACGTGACGAAGATGTGGCGAAGACGTGATGAAGACGCGGCGAAGATGTCCCACAAAGATGTGGCGAAGACGTCCCATGAAGACGTGGCGAAGACGTGACAAAGACATGGCGAAGACTTGGAAAGATGTCCCATGAAGACGTGGCGAAGACGTGACAAAGACGTCTCACAAAGACGTCTCACGAAGACAGGACGAAGACGTAGCAAAGACAAGACGAAGACTTGGCAAAGACGTCCCACAAAGACGTGGCGAAGACGTCCCACGAAGACGTGGCGAAGACTTAACAAAGACGTGGTGAAGACTTGGCAAAGACGTCTCACGGAGACGTGGCGAAGACTTGGCGAAGACGTCTCACGAAGATGTGGTGAAGACTTGGCAAAGACGTCTCATGAAGACGTGACGAAGACGTGGCAAAGACGTCTCACGAAGACGTGGCGAAGACGTGACAAAGACTTGGCGAAGACTTGGCAAAGACGTGGCGAAGACGTGACGAAGACTTGGCAAAGACGTCTCACGGAGACGTGGCGAAGACGTCTCACGAAGATGTGGTGAAGACTTGGCAAAGACGTCTCACGAAGACGTGACGAAGACGTGGCAAAGACGTCTCACGAAGACGTGGCGAAGACGTGACAAAGACTTGGCGAAGACTTGGCAAAGATGTGGCGAAGACGTGACGAAGACTTGGCAAAGACGTGGCGAAGACGTGACGAAGACTTGGCAAAGACGTCTCACTAAGACATGACGAAGACGTCCCACTAAGACTTGGCGAAGACTTGACGAAGACGTGACGAAGACTTGGCAAAGACGTCCCATGAAGACGTGGTGAAGACTTGGCAAAGATGTCTCACGAAGACGTGGCGAAGACGTGACAAAAACGTCTCGCGAAGACTTGGCAAAGACGTCTCATGAAGACGTGGCGAAGACGTTACAGACGTCTAACGAAGACATGACGAAGACGTGGCGAAGACTTGGCAAAGATGTCTCACGAAGACGTGGCGAAGACTTGGCAAAGACGTCCCACGAAGACGTGGCAAATACATGACGAAGACGTAGCGAAGACTTGGCAAAGACGTCCCATGAAGACGTGGCGAAGACTTGGCAAAGACGTCCCACGAAGACGTGGCAAATACATGACGAAGACGTAGCGAAGACTTGGCAAAGATGTCCCATGAAGACGTGGCGAAGACGTGACAAAGACGTCTCACAAAGACGTCTCACGAAGACAGGACGAAGACGTAGCAAAGACAAGACGAAGACTTGGCAAAGACGTCCCATGAAGACGTGGTGAAGACTTGGCAAAGATGTCTCACGAAGACGTGGCGAAGACGTGACAAAAACGTCTCGCGAAGACTTGGCAAAGACGTCCCACGAAGACGTGGCGAAGACTTAACAAAGACGTGGTGAAGACTTGGCAAAGACGTCTCAAAGAGACGTGGAGAAGACTTGGCAAAGACGTCTCACGAAGATGTGGTGAAGACTTGGCAAAGACGTCTCACGAAGACGTGGCGAAGACGTGACAAAGACTTGGCGAAGACTTGGCAAAGACGTGGCAAAGACGTGGCAAAGACGTGACGAAGACGTGACGAAGACTTGGCAAAGACGTCTCACAAAGATCTGGCAAAGACGTGGCGAAGACGTGACGAAGACTTGGCAAAGACGTCTCACTAAGACGTGACGAAGACGTCCCACTAAGACTTGGCGAAGACTTGACGAAGACGTGACGAAGACTTGGCAAAGACGTCCCATGAAGACGTGGTGAAGACTTGGCAAAGATGTCTCACGAAGACGTGGCGAAGACGTGACAAAAACGTCTCGCGAAGACTTGGCAAAGACGTCTCATGAAGACGTGGCGAAGACGTTACAGACGTCTAACGAAGACATGACGAAGACGTGGCGAAGACTTGGCAAAGATGTCTCACGAAGACGTGGCGAAGACTTGGCAAAGACGTGGCAAATACATGACGAAGACGTAGCGAAGACTTGGCAAAGACGTCCCATGAAGACGTAGCGAAGACTTGGCAAAGACGTCCCATGAAGACGTGGCGAAGACTTGGCAAAGACGTCTCACGAAGACGTGGCGAAGACTTGGCAAAGACGTCCCACGAAGACGTGGCAAATACATGACGAAGACGTAGCGAAGACTTGGCAAAGATGTCCCATGAAGACGTGGCGAAGACGTGACAAAGACGTCTCACAAAGACGTCTCACGAAGACAGGACGAAGACGTAGCAAAGACAAGACGAAGACTTGGCAAAGACGTCCCACAAAGACGTGGCGAAGACGTCCCACGAAGACGTGGCGAAGACTTAACAAAGACGTGGTGAAGACTTGGCAAAGACGTCTCACGGAGACGTGGAGAAGACGTCTCACGGAGACGTGGCGAAGACTTGGCGAAGACGTCTCACGAAGACGTGGCGAAGACGTGACAAAGACTTGGCGAAGACTTGGCAAAGACGTGGCGAAGACGTGACGAAGACTTGGCAAAGACGTCTCACAAAGATCTGGCAAAGACGTGGCGAAGACGTGACGAAGACTTGACGAAGACGTCCCACTAAGACTTGGCGAAGACTTGACGAAGACGTGACGAAGACTTGGCAAAGACGTCCCATGAAGACGTGGCGAAGACTTGGCAAAGATGTCTCACGAAGACGTGGCGAAGACGTGACAAAAACGTCTCACGAAGACGTGGCGAAGACTTGGCAAAGACGTCTCATGAAGACGTGGCGAAGACGTGACAGACGTCTTGGATCTGTGACTCTGTCCTTGTTACAGAAGACTGTTGGTCAGTTAAAGCCCTCAGGTTCTCCGAATGATGTGGTCCCTCCTCGGCTATTTAAAGAGGTTTTCCCCACTATAGGGTCCTCTGTTCTGACCCTTATCAATAGCAGTTTGTCCTCAGGTGTGGTCCCTGGAAATTTCAAACATGCAGTAGTGCAACCTTTGATTAAAAAAACAGGACTAGATACTACTGTTCTTGCAAATTACAGGCCTATCTCTAAATTGCCTTTTATCTCAAAAATCCTCGAGAAGATAGTTTGCAGCCAATTAATGGTTTTTCTGGAAGAGCACAAAATTCTTGAGGTCTTCCAATCTGGTTTTAAAACCTTGCACAGCACCGAATCAGCTCTTCTAAGAGTTTTTAATGATATCTTTTTAGCTACTGACTCCGGTGATTGTGTTATTCTTGTGCTTCTAGATTTAACTGCTGCATTTGACACAGTGGACCATGAACTTTTAATCTCTCGTCTGAAACAGTGGGTGGGTGTCAGGGGTGTAGCACTGGAGTGGTTCAGGTCATACTTGGCTGATCGAACTTTCTGTGTCAGCCTTGGTGACTCTGTGTCCTCCTCTGCTCGTCTCTCATGTGGGGTCCCACAGGGCTCAGTTTTAGGCCCTCTTCTCTTTTCTCTCTACTTGCTTCCACTTGGTTCCATACTTAGGAAGCATGGTATTTCTTTCCACTGTTACGCAGATGACAGTCAGATTTATGTCCCTCTCAAAAAGAAAGATTCATATTCTGTTAAACCACTACTCAGGTGTCTTGACGACATAAAGGCCTGGATGGCTATAAACTATTTAAATTTTAATGAGAAAAAGACAGAGGTGATGGTTTTTGGTGGCACCACTGGGGCCCCCCTTGTAGATCTGGGTCCCTTGGCCCAGTTCATTAAGCCAACCATCACAAATCTTGGGGTTAAAGTGGATACTGATCTCAAGCTCGACTGTCAGATCAGTTCAGTCGTTAAATCGAGCTTCTTCCAGTTGAGGCAGCTGGCCAAAATTAAACCTATTCTTTCAAGGCAGCACTTCGAAACAGTAATCCACGCCTTTGTGACCACTAGGCTGGATTACTGTAATGCACTTTATGTGGGGGTTAGTGGGTCCTCCGTGGCCCGTCTTCAGATGGTGCAAAATGCTGCTGCACGTCTTTTAACTGGCACACGTAAACACGAGCACATTTCCCCCATTTTAGCCTCACTTCACTGGCTGCCCATACGTTTTAGGATCAGTTTTAAAATTCTTTTATTTACTTTTAAATCCCTCAATGGTCTTGCCCCGCCCTACCTTTCCGAGCTGCTGCAGCCCTATACACCCCCCCGCTCTCTCAGGTCAGCTGATCAACTGCTCCTGAGTGTACCTAAAACGAAGCGCAAGCTGAGAGGTGACCGTGCCTTTGCTGTGGCAGCTCCTAAACTATGGAATGATCTGCCTCTCCACATCAGACAGGCCTCCTCTCTGTCTGTTTTTAAATCTCATCTTAAAACCCATCTTTTCTCCTTGGCTTTTGACACCATGTGAGATGTTGAATGTACTATTATTTTTATTTTAATTATTTATTTATTTTTTGTTTTGTTTTGTTTATTGTTTTAATTGTATAGCTGTTTTATGTCTTATTCTTCTGTACAGCACTTTGGTCCACTGTGGTTGTTTTAAAGTGCTTTACAAATAAAGTTGGATTGGATTGGATTGGTCTAACGAAGACATGACGAAGACGTGGCGAAGACTTGGCAAAGATGTCTCACGAAGACGTGGCGAAGACTTGGCAAAGACGTTCCACGAAGACGTAGCGAAGACTTGGCAAAGACGTCTCATGAAGACTTGGCGAAGACTTGGCAAAGACATCTCACAAAGACGTGGCAAAGACGTGACGAAGACGTGGCAAAGACGTCCCACGAAGACGTGGCGAAGACATCTCACGAAGACGTGGCAAAGACGTGACGAAGACGTGGCAAAGACGTCCCACGAAGACGTGGCGAAGACATCTCACAAAGACGTGGCAAAGACGTGACGAAGACGTGGCAAAGACGTCCCACGAAGACGTGGCGAAGACATCTCACGAAGACGTGGCAAAGACGTGACGAAGACGTGGCAAAGATGTCCCACGAAGACGTGGCGAAGACATCTCACGAAGACGTGGCGAAGACGTGACAAAGACATGGCAAAGACTTGGAAAGACGTCCCACGAAGACGTGGCGAAGACGTGACAAAGACGTCTCACAAAGATGTCCCACAAAGACGTGGCGAAGACGTAACAAAGACGTGGCGAAGACGTCCCATGAAGACTTGGCAAAGACGTCTCACAAAGACCTGGCAAAGACGTGATGAAGACTTGGCAAAGACGTCTCACGAAGACGTGACGAAGACTTGGCAAAGACGTCTCACGAAGACGTGACGAAGACTTGGCAAAGACGTCTCACGAAGACGTGGCGAAGACGTGACAAAGACATCTCACGAAGACGTGGCGAAGACGTGACAAAGACGTCTCATGAAGACGTGGCAAAGACGTGACGAAGACTTGGCAAAGACGTCTCACGAAGATGTGGCAAAGACGTGGCGAAGACGTGACAAAGACTTGGCAAAGACGTCTCACTAAGACGTGACGAAGACGTCCCACTAAGACTTGGCGAAGACTTGACAAAGACGTGACGAAGACTTGGCAAAGACGTCCCATGAAGACGTGGCGAAGACTTGGCAAAGATGTCTCACGAAGACGTGGCGAAGACGTGACAAAAACGTCTCACGAAGACGTCTCACGAAGACAGGACGAAGACGTAGCAAAGACAAGACGAAGACTTGGCAAAGACGTCCCACAAAGACGTGGCGAAGACGTCCCACGAAGACGTGGCGAAGACTTGGCAAAGACGTCTCACGGAGACGTGGCGAAGACGTCTCACGAAGATGTGGCGAAGACTTGGCAAAGACGTGGCAAAGACGTGACGAAGACGTGACGAAGACTTGGCAAAGACGTCTCACAAAGATCTGGCAAAGACGTGGCGAAGACGTGACGAAGACTTGGCAAAGACGTCTCACTAAGACGTGACGAAGACGTCCCACTAAGACTTGGCGAAGACTTGACAAAGACGTGACGAAGACTTGGCAAAGACGTCCCATGAAGACGTGGCGAAGACTTGGCAAAGATGTCTCACGAAGACGTGGCGAAGACGTGACAAAAACGTCTCACGAAGACGTGGCGAAGACTTGGCAAAGACGTCTCATGAAGACGTGGCGAAGACGTGACAGACGTCTAACGAAGACATGACGAAGACGTGGCGAAGACTTGGCAAAGATGTCTCACGAAGACGTGGCGAAGACTTGGCAAAGACGTCCCACGAAGACGTGGCAAATACATGACGAAGATGTAGCAAAGACGTGGCAAAGACATCCCATGAAGACTTGGCGAAGACGTGGCAAAGACATCTCACAAAGACGTGGCAAAGACGTCCCACGAAGACGTGGCGAAGACATCTCACGAAGACGTGGCAAAGACATGACGAAGACGTGGCAAAGACGTCCCACGAAGACGTGGCGAAGACATCTCACGAAGACGTGGCGAAGACGTGACAAAGACATGGCGAAGACTTGGAAAGACGTCCCACGAAGACGTGGCGAAGACGTGACAGACGTCTCACAAAGACGTCCCACAAAGACGTGGCGAAGACGTCCCACGAAGACGTGGCGAAGACGTAACAAAGACGTGACGAAGACTTGGCAAAGACGTCCCATGAAGACTTGGCAAAGACGTCTAACGGAGACGTGGCGAAGACGTGACAAAGACTTGGCGAAGACTTGGCAAAGACGTCTCACAAAGACCTGGCAAAGACGTGGCGAAGACGTGACGAAGACTTGGCAAAGACGTCTCACGAAGACGTGACGAAGACGTGACAAAGACATCTCACGAAGACGTGACAAAGACGTCTCATGAAGACGTGGCGAAGACGTGACAAAGACGTCTCATGAAGACGTGGCAAAGACGTGACGAAGACTTGGCAAAGACGTCTCACTAAGACGTGACGAAGACGTCCCACTAAGACTTGGCGAAGACTTGACGAAGACGTGACGAAGACTTGGCAAAGACGTCCCATGAAGACGTGGCGAAGACTTGGCAAAGATGTCTCACGAAGACGTGGCGAAGACGTGACAAAAACGTCTCACGAAGACGTGGCGAAGACTTGGCAAAGACGTGACAGACGTCTAACGAAGACATGACGAAGACGTGGCGAAGACTTGGCAAAGATGTCTCACGAAGACGTGGCGAAGACTTGGCAAAGACGTTCCACGAAGACGTAGCGAAGACTTGGCAAAGACGTCTCATGAAGACGTGGCGAAGACGTGACAGACGTCTAACGAAGACATGACGAAGACGTGGCGAAGACTTGGCAAAGATGTCTCACGAAGACGTGGCGAAGACTTGGCAAAGACGTTCCACGAAGACGTAGCGAAGACGTGACAGACGTCTAACGAAGACATGACGAAGACGTAGCGAAGACTTGGCAAAGACGTCCCATGAAGACGTGGCGAAGACTTGGCAAAGATGTCTCACGAAGACGTGGCGAAGACGTGACAAAAACGTCTCACGAAGACGTGGCGAAGACTTGGCAAAGACGTCTCATGAAGACGTGGCGAAGACGTGACAGACGTCTAACGAAGACATGACGAAGACGTGGCGAAGACTTGGCAAAGATGTCTCACGAAGACGTGGCGAAGACTTGGCAAAGACGTCCCACGAAGACGTGGCAAATACATGACGAAGATGTAGCAAAGACGTGGCAAAGACATCCCATGAAGACTTGGCGAAGACGTGGCAAAGACATCTCACAAAGACGTGGCAAAGACGTCCCACGAAGACGTGGCGAAGACATCTCACGAAGACGTGGCAAAGACATGACGAAGACGTGGCAAAGACGTCCCACGAAGACGTGGCGAAGACATCTCACGAAGACGTGGCGAAGACGTGACAAAGACATGGCGAAGACTTGGAAAGACGTCCCACGAAGACGTGGCGAAGACGTGACAGACGTCTCACAAAGACGTCCCACAAAGACGTGGCGAAGACGTCCCACGAAGACGTGGCGAAGACGTAACAAAGACGTGACGAAGACTTGGCAAAGACGTCCCATGAAGACTTGGCAAAGACGTCTAACGGAGACGTGGCGAAGACGTGACAAAGACTTGGCGAAGACTTGGCAAAGACGTCTCACAAAGACCTGGCAAAGACGTGGCGAAGACGTGACGAAGACTTGGCAAAGACGTCTCACGAAGACGTGACGAAGACGTGACAAAGACATCTCACGAAGACGTGACAAAGACGTCTCATGAAGACGTGGCGAAGACGTGACAAAGACGTCTCATGAAGACGTGGCAAAGACGTGACGAAGACTTGGCAAAGACGTCTCACTAAGACGTGACGAAGACGTCCCACTAAGACTTGGCGAAGACTTGACGAAGACGTGACGAAGACTTGGCAAAGACGTCCCATGAAGACGTGGCGAAGACTTGGCAAAGATGTCTCACGAAGACGTGGCGAAGACGTGACAAAAACGTCTCACGAAGACGTGGCGAAGACTTGGCAAAGACGTGACAGACGTCTAACGAAGACATGACGAAGACGTGGCGAAGACTTGGCAAAGATGTCTCACGAAGACGTGGCGAAGACTTGGCAAAGACGTTCCACGAAGACGTAGCGAAGACTTGGCAAAGACGTCTCATGAAGACGTGGCGAAGACGTGACAGACGTCTAACGAAGACATGACGAAGACGTGGCGAAGACTTGGCAAAGATGTCTCACGAAGACGTGGCGAAGACTTGGCAAAGACGTTCCACGAAGACGTAGCGAAGACGTGACAGACGTCTAACGAAGACATGACGAAGACGTGGCGAAGACTTGGCAAAGATGTCTCACGAAGACGTGGCGAAGACTTGGCAAAGACGTTCCACGAAGACGTAGCGAAGACTTGGCAAAGACGTCCCATGAAGACTTGGCGAAGACTTGGCAAAGACATCTCACAAAGACGTGGCAAAGACGTGGCAAAGACGTCCCACGAAGACGTGGCGAAGACATCTCACGAAGACGTGGCGAAGACGTGACAGACATGGCGAAGACTTGGAAAGACGTCCCACGAAGACGTGGCGAAGACGTGACAAAGACGTCTCACAAAGACGTCCCACGAAGACGTGGCGAAGACGTAACAAAGACATGACGAAGACTTGGCAAAGACGTCCCATGAAGACTTGGCAAAGACGTCTAACGGAGACGTGGCGAAGACGTGACAAAGACTTGGCGAAGACTTGGCAAAGACGTCTCACAAAGACCTGGCGAAGACGTGACGAAGACTTAGCAAAGACGTCTCACGAAGACATGACGAAGACTTGGCAAAGACGTCTCACGAAGACGTGGCGAAGACGTGACAAAGACATCTCACGAAGACGTGACAAAGACGTCTCACAAAGACATGGCGAAGACGTCTCATGAAGACGTGGCAAAGACGTGACGAAGACTTGGCAAAGACGTCTCACGAAGACGTGGCAAAGACGTGACGAAGACATCTCACGAAGACGTGACAAAGACGTCTCATGAAGACGTGGCAAAGACGTGACAAAGACGTCTCATGAAGACGTGGCGAAGACGTGACAAAGACGTCTCATGAAGACGTGGCAAAGACGTGACGAAGACTTGGCAAAGACATCTCATGAAGACGTGGCAAAGACGTGACGAAGACTTGGCAAAGACGTCTCATAAAGACGTGACAAAGACGTCTCATGAAGACGTGGCGAAGACGTGACAAAGACGTCTCATGAAGACGTGGCAAAGACGTGACGAAGACTTGGCAAAGACGTCTCATGAAGACGTAACAAAGACATGACGAAGACTTGGCAAAGACGTCCCATGAAGACTTGGCAAAGACGTCTAACGGAGACGTGGCGAAGACGTGACAAAGACTTGGCGAAGACTTGGCAAAGACGTCTCACAAAGACCTGGCAAAGACGTGGCGAAGATGTGGCGAAGACTTGGCAAAGACGTCTCACGAAGACGTGGCGAAGACGTGACAAAGACGTCTCACGAAGACGTGGCGAAGACGTGACAGACATCTCACGAAGACGTGACAAAGACGTCTCATGAAGACATGACGAAGACTTGGCAAAGACGTCTCACGAAGACGTGGCGAAGACGTGACAAAGACATCTCACGAAGACGTGACAAAGACGTCTCACGAAGACGTGGCAAAGACGTCTCATGAAGACGTGGCAAAGACGTGACGAAGACTTGGCAAAGACGTCTCACGAAGACGTGGCAAAGACGTGACGAAGACATCTCACGAAGACGTGACAAAGACGTCTCATGAAGACGTGGCAAAGACGTGACGAAGACTTGGCAAAGACGTCTCATGAAGACGTGGCAAAGACGTGACAAAGACGTCTCATGAAGACGTGGCGAAGACGTGACAAAGACGTCTCATGAAGACGTGGCAAAGACGTGACGAAGACTTGGCAAAGACATCTCATGAAGACGTGGCAAAGACGTGACGAAGACTTGGCAAAGACGTCTCATAAAGACGTGACAAAGACGTCTCATGAAGACGTGGCGAAGACGTGACAAAGACGTCTCATGAAGACGTGGCAAAGACGTGACGAAGACTTGGCAAAGACGTCTCATGAAGACGTAACAAAGACATGACGAAGACTTGGCAAAGACGTCCCATGAAGACTTGGCAAAGACGTCTAACGGAGACGTGGTGAAGACGTGACAAAGACTTGGCGAAGACTTGGCAAAGACGTCTCACAAAGACCTGGCAAAGACGTGGCGAAGATGTGGCGAAGACTTGGCAAAGACGTCTCACGAAGACGTGACAAAGACGTCTCACGAAGACGTGGCGAAGACGTCTCACGAAGACATGACGAAGACTTGGCAAAGACGTCTCACGAAGACGTGGCGAAGACGTCACATGAAGACGTGGTGAAGACTTGGCAAAGACGTGGTGAAGACTTCGCAAAGACGTGACGAAGACTTGGCGAAGACGTGTGACGAAGACGTGACGAAGACGTGGCGAAGACGTCCCACGAAGTCGTGGCGAAGACGTGACGAAGACATGGCGAAGAGGTGACAAAGACCTGGCAAAGACGTGACAAAGACATGGGGAAGACGTGGCGAAGATGTGGCAAAGACGTCCCACGAAGACGTCCCACGAAGACTTGGCGAAGACGTGACAAAGACTTGGCAATGACGTCTCACTAAGACGTGACAATGACGTGACGGAGATGTGGTGAAGACGTCCCACGAAGACGTGGCAAAGACGTCTCACGAAGACTTGGCAAAGACGTCTCACGAAGACTTGGCAAAGACGTCTCACGAAGACGTGGTGAAGACTTGGCAAAGACGTCTCACGAAGACGTGGCGAAGACGTCCCACGTAGACGTGGCGAAGACGTGACAAAGACATGGCGAAGACGTGACAGACCTGGCAAAGACGTCTCACAAAGACGTGGCGAAGACATCCCACGAAGACGTGGCGAAGACGTGACAAAGACTTGGCGAAGACTTGGCAAAGACGTCTCACAAAGACCTGGCGAAGACGTGGCGAAGATGTGGCGAAGACTTGGCAAAGACGTCTCACGAAGACGTGGCGAAGACGTGACAAAGACGTCTCACGAAGACGTGGCGAAGACGTGACAGACATCTCACGAAGACGTGACAAAGACGTCTCATGAAGACAGGACGAAGACTTAGCAAAGACGTCTCACGAAGACAGGACAAAGACTTGGCAAAGACGTCTCACGAAGACGTGGCAAAGACGTCCCACAAAGACGTGGCGAAGATCTCCCACGAAGACATGACGAAGACGAGGCGAAGACGTAACAAAGACGTGACGAAGACTTGGCGAAGACGTCACATGAAGACGTGGTGAAGACTTGGCAAAGATGTGGTGAAGACTTCGCAAAGACGTGACGAAGACTTGGCGAAGACGTCCCATGAAGACTTGGCAAAGACGTGGCGAAGACGTAACAAAGAAGTGACGAAGACTTGGCAAAGACGTCTCACGAAGACGTGACGAAGACTTGGCAAAGACGTCTCACGAAGACGTGGCGAAGACGTGACAAAGACGTCTCACGAGGACAGGACGAAGACTTGGCAAAGACGTCCCACGAAGACGTGGCGAAGACGTGGCAAAGACGTCCCACGAAGACCGGACGAAGACTTGGCGAAGACGTGACGGAATAGTTTGGACCAAAGTGTAGATTCACCCAAATGATGTATTGATTGATCACCTCAACGTTATTGATCCATGTTTCAGAAGCACAAGTTCAGTAACATGGAACTCTTAGAAGTTACATCACTTCCTGTGTGTGTTCAGGGCCCGTGACCAACGCCGTCATCATGGTGGCGCCGTCTAACATGTTCCTGCCCGACAGTCGGCCCGCAGTTCCTCTGCCGCGCTTCAGCCGACACCTGAACGCCTCCGATGGCAGCAGTGGAGATGTGGCCGACGTGTGTGTTCGACCTGGACTCCACCTGCAGGTACAGAATCAGTCCTGTCTCTGATTGGCTGCTCAGACAGGTAACTCAAACCTGGTGATGATGTCATTCCTGAGTTGTTTGTGATGTTTTCTTTGCAGGTGGAGGAGGAAACTTACCTGCAGAAAGCTGACAGGCTGCACTCACTGATGACTGCTGTGACTGACAAGGTGAGAGGGGGCGGGGCTTAAGGTGGGACAGTTTACTTTGGTCGGAACAGGAAGTCAGGCTCTATTATGACCCAGTCCTGGTTCTGTTAGCGCCATCTGAGCTCCAGTTCTGTTGCCGCTACCGACGTCCACGCGCAGGTCCTACAACACGCTCCCGACGTCCACGCACGGTGATGCGGGTCCTACAACACGCTCAGATGATTCTGATGTTTCTAATGTCATGATTCTAATGTTGCTAATGTTATTATTGTAATGTTTCTGATATGATGCTAATGTTATGATTGCGATGTCGCTAATGATATGATTCTGATGTTGCTAATGTTACGATTCTGTTATGATGCTAATGTTATGATTCTGTTATTATTCTGATGTTGCTAATGTTATGATTTCAATGTTATGATGCTAATGTTTCTAATGTTATGATTATGTTTCTAATGTTATGATGCTAATGTTGCTAATGTTATTATTTTAATGTTTCTAATGTTATGATTCTGATGTTTGTTGCAGTCGCAGTTTGGTGATGGTGAAAACACGAAGGTTCGGATTGCAGAACTAGAAGAGGAAGTTCAGACACTGAGGAAAGTCAATAAAGATTTGTACGAGTTTTCCACTCAGTTGCTCACCAAACCCACATAAACACACAGTTGTGTTGTTTTTCTGAATAAACTTTGCTTTTGGAGAAATTCCTGTAACTTTTTTCTACAAAGCTTTAAGGTAAAGCAAAGTTGCCGGAAGGGTGGAGGAATAGATGATTATCAACAAGGTCAAGAAAAAAAGACATTGGCAGGTTTAACGGAAATTAAATATTTGAAGCAACAATCGCAGTTCCATTGATAACTAAAACGATGTCACGGTGAGGAAGAACCTTTTCAGGCCGCTCCGTGGGGTTAGATGGGGAGATGTGCTCCACCAGTCCATCACTTTTACCGTCGGCTTCTATTGGAAGGTGGGTGCCTTGGAGGCGAGTCTGGGGTCGTTATGTGGGAATACTGGCCAGTTTCTGAGGGTCCTGCTCTGCTTCAGTACGTCACGATATCATGAACCCTACAATGAACTGTAGTTTAACAGTGCTGGAAGCTCTCATGCAGCCCCAGACCATGACGCTACCGCCACCGTGCTTCAGTCTCAGCATGACCCTGTCTGTGCTCCTCACCTGGACTGCAGGTAAAAATAAAAATAAAAAAAAGTCCAGCCTCATTGGTGTGAATTGGTGAAAGAGGCTCCAGCTCCAAGATCAGACCTGAAAAACCAGTTCAAGACCAACAACAGAATGTCTGAGCCGGATCATGACACCTGCTTTTGGACCAGCTGATTTCTGATCAGACAGAATATTTCCTACCCCTTTTCTGTCTCTTACATATGAGTTAATTATACCATCTATACATGCCTATGAACATACATGATACATAGTTAAATATGTACATATGATATGTAGTTATAAATATACATGACATGTGGTTAAATACATGTTACATAGTTAACATTCATATGATACATGGTTATATGAATTGATTATACTTGTCAACATAATACATGGTAACATACATAAAATTATACATGGATACACATGATACATGTTTATCAATATGCTTGTGGGTTAGGTTAGGTGGTCTTGATCGCTGCACTCAGTACCGACCCACCTCCCAGTTTTAATTACATTTAGTCATAACACAAAAACACTGAGGTTTGTAACGTGGAATGTGCGTAGAGCTGGTACAAGGAAAAAGAGGTAAAATAATGTTTAAGCAGCTGCAGGAGCTACATTGTCTTATTACAGGAAACTCATTTATCAAACTCAACAATAGATCTTCTTTTAACAACACAATTCCTGCATGTTTACTCAGCCTGTTCCAACTCCAGGCAAAGTCATTACTCTTAATAAAAGTCTAAACTTTAACACTGACAGTACAGTTACAGATCCAGAATGCAGATTCATGATAATTATATTATCGATACAAAATTAAGGTATGTGTAGTAAATGGACCAAATGTGGATGACCCTTCCTCCTTTCACTCTGTCTTCACTTTACTTCAAGGTCATTCAAATCATCCATTAATCGTTTGGGGGGGGGTTGGTATAAACACAATAGCTGACCAAGCACACGTTAAGGTACCACAGGAAAGTATCGAGCTTGGCAATCATCAGAAACTGTGAAACAGTCCATGAAGGATTTTGGTCTTTGCGATGCTTGGCGCTCTCACCTTCCCACACTAAGAGAATACACCTTCTTCTCTTCAGTTCACCTTTCCTATTCTAGATTAGATTATTTCTTAACGAGCGGCTCGCTGATGAGACATGAAACTTCTGGAAACTGGAGATTTATTGCGTCATTACTTAAAGATCCTGAGTTCATTGATTATTTTAAAAGAGAATGGGCTTTATGTGTAGAAAACAGCCATTTCTCTGAAACCTCAGCGTGTGTTCTGTGGGAAGCAGGAAAGGCAGTAATGAGACGGGAAATAATTTCTTTTTCTTCTCACAAGAAAAACAAGGAAACTTCAATAATCTCAGAGTTAGAATTCAGAATTAAATCACTAGAAGATGCTTACCTTATCTCCCAGGAAGAACACACATTGGGCAAAATAAGGAAAGCTAAACTTGAGCTTAATGAAATAATGGATTAAAAAACAATTCTTGATGCAAAGACTTCGCTTGGAGAACTTTGAACATGGCAACAAATCTGGAAGGTTCCTGGCAAACGAATTAAAAACACAAAAAGGAGGAAACAACAATCTTGTCTAAAAAAGATCTAGATGGAAATATCATCCATGATCCTGACAAGATAAACAATACCTTCATGAGGTTGTGTTTTCTGTGTCCTTAGTTCTGCTTTCCTCTTATATTTTGTAGTTTTTTCTTGTTTTGCCTTGTTCTATGTTCATTAGTTCACCTGGGATCATTTTGTTCATTTGTGACACCTGTGTGTGGCTTTGGCTCTGTGTATTTATACCCCTCACTTGTGGTTTTACTGGTCCATTGAGTTGTGTTTGAGCTTGAGTTTAGTCCTCTGCCTGTGTAGTTAATAAAACGACAATTCTGGAACCTACTCAGCTTCTGCCTCATCTCTGCATTTGTGTCCACACCTCTACTTTATATTTATATTATACAAATACTTTTAAAGAATTTTACAAACCATTATATAAATCATAAGTAAACCCAACAGATGAGAATATTGAACAATTTCTCAGTAACATTAATTTTCCAAAGTTTAAACATGAAAATAAAATATCTTTAGATTCACCTATTTCAGTCAGTGAGCACATGCAGCACATGCCAAATAATAAAGCATCAGGTCCAGATGGTTACCCAGCTGATTTCTATAAAGAATTCTGGACCACACTGGCTCCAACTTTACAACATGGTTTCAGAAATAAAAGAGAATCAAAAAATACACTCCAATATAAACTTGGCTAATATTACAGTACTATTAAAAGTAGGAAAAGACCCTGCACTTCCATCCAGTTACCATCCTATTTCATGAATAAATAAATATCTCAAAATAATCAGCAATCACTTCACTTCCTGCTCTCGGAGAGGACGGATGCTTTTTCTCTCCCTCCCGTTCCCACTCTGACCTGTTGCTTCTGTAATGTGGGTGTGTCGGACGAGACGAAGATCACTGGTGCTGCTCACCTGGGGGGGGGGCAGAGGAGAGAAATGAGAGACTGAGAAGAGCGACGGGGGACTGGACGACAGTGTGGCTGTCTGTCGGCGTTTGACAAGCATTGTCCGAGCTCAGCGGCTGCGTACGCGGCGGCACTCTGGTGGGGGGGTGCTGTTCGCAGCGAAGACAGCTGACTAGGGGAGCTGCGTTCCTGCGATTAGGAGGGGAGGCTGGATGCCTCCTTTAGGTAGTTAGGGTCCGGGGATTAGTAAGTGCCTGGCCGGTGCATCTCCGAGCTCCTTCGTCTGTTTCGACAACTGAATCCACGCAAAGACATCAAACACAGAGCGGATCAGCACTGCCAGTTCGCCCTTCGTGGCAGGAGCCGCAACACCGTTGGGTCCAGCAGACTTTAATCCTTCCGCCCCACGGGAGGGTCTTGTCGTCAGACCGGGGCAGGATAAGTCACCATTTTCTATTCTTATAACTTTTTTTGTATTTGTTTATAACTTTTATTAACAGTTTTTATATCTTTTATAAGTCTGGGAGCTGTCATTTAAGGCGGTCAGTCAGACGAGTAACACGTCATATGTGGGCGTGACCTACGTGGTGTTGCAGTGGTCCTTAAAGGGGTGGTGTTGGTGAATCCCCCTAGTGTGCTGTGTGGTGTTGCTGTGCAGCTGTTCTTGTGTGCCTCTTTGGGTGTTAATAGCTCCTTTTGGTTTGCAGTGTTTGCACGCAGAACGTGGTGTAGTGCTCTGCCTACTGACTCCTTTATTTCATCTGCAGGTCCCAGACATTTTTACCGGATCAACATTTTTCTAATAAAGTTTGTTGTGTATACTTATAAACTGTTGTGGTGGGTACTCTCTTGCCTCTGACACTGGACCAGACCGGATTAACAAAGGTGGTGGCAGCGTGATAAACAGAAATCGTATTACACTTCTTTGTCTTGTCATCTATCTATCTGAGGCTCTTTCTCCATTCCCTTCCAAATTTAAATCATGTATCTGGTCAGCTGGTCTCTCAGTGCAACTCATCAAATCTTTTTTTCCCCAAAGAATGGGCAAAGGGGATCCTGCTGGTCCCGACAGAATGCATGCTGATGGATAGGTGATGAAGGTCATGTGCCTGCTGCTTCTTTCTGTGGAGGATTTCTACACAATTGGATTTATGATAACTGGGTTTCTGCTGTTTGGTGTGTGCGGTTTCCTGGTGTCTCACAGATTCTGGAATTCTGGGATGGACTACGCCGAGCAACTAGCAGAATATATATCTTGTACTACCTAAAAGAAACTTAATAAAGGAGTAACATATTAAAACTACACTATACGCATAATTCCACCACATTCCCCCCTTTTGATCCTGAAAGGAACATACACATACACAAATAACCTCATATGATAACAGGAGTTATTAAAAGTGTCACCCCGATATTGGCTGGGATGAGGATACTGTAAAAGGGGCTCAGAAGTTAAACGTGCACACCAGAGTAGCCTTAGTCAGGTCTAATTTCAACACACAAGACCACCTGCGAGAATTCTCACTATCCATGTAGGAGGAAGGAGACCAGTCAGTCCCAGTTTAGGAAAAAATGGTCCCCCAAGTAGACGCAGAAGTGGAATCATAAAAACACCACTGGTAACCGGTCCACCGATCACCATGCCATCCAAAGAACCAGAGCACACACATGGCGCAGGTATCGTAATGACAGAGTAGGCCGCACAGGGGCTCCTTAGAGCGCTAGCTGGGGAATAGAAGAGGGTGCGTCTACCTGTTAGAACCCTTCTGGGCACTCAGCGACCGCGGGGCAGAGAAGGAACTGTAGTGAGTGGCAGAGCGGTTAACAGGGGGTGAAGCAGATTGATTAAAGAAGACAATAGGAAACACAATCATGATAGCTAAAATAACCAAGCAACACATTGAACTCTTTATTGATCAGACATGAACCCTAAATGGATGCCAGGGTCGATCTCTCTCTATGATGCCGGGTGGGCGGAGCTTGCGTTGGAGCTTGGCACGCTACTGTTGCAGGTGTACGCTAATGTCACTCCACTCTGAGATTGCTTGAGAACGGCGGCTGGTCTTCAGGTGTGAGAGTAGACTGTCTCACTACCCACGCTACCACAGGGATTATTCTGCCCTCTGTCGGGTGGTGCGTTATTCTGCTGCGTCAGGATCAGCAGCAAGCCGGGGAGCCACGGTCAGTGCAGGAACCTCCCTGCAGCAATGATATGGTAGTTGGATACTACGGGCAGCCAAGTAGTACGGTCATCTGTCTGGGTCGCCAGAAGAATCTGAAATGGGTGGTCCCATTGACGTTTGAAGCTTCTCATCAGTACAAAGTCTCCAGGCTGAAGTAAACGGAGCTGCTTAGACGCTGGTTCAGGAAGGTCTGCAGCAACCTGAGAGCAAATGCCTGAAAAGGTTCACATGAGATCAGCACAGTATGTTAAAACATTACTATCACACAGGGCCGTGTCTGGAGGGGGAGCCTCGGAGGGGCCCATGCCCATTCGGGTGGACCTGCAAAAAGAATTTACGGGGGGACCAATTTGGTCCTCCCCTTTTACGCATGCGCATGGACAACAGCACGAGAGGAAGTGCTTTGGTCCAAGGAAGGCCTGAGAGAGACCAAGGAGGAAATCTCTCCATCTGTGGGCCGTGAGAGAAAAGAGGAAGTGAGAGGCTGTAAAAGGAGGGTGGGTCAGAGACGCAGCCTTCATCTGCAGGAGAGTCACCTGTAGAGACAGGGTCAGAAGAGTTAGTGCACGTGTGCATACAGCAACCTGTCAAGGGAGCAAAATGGCAGAAAGAAGGGAGTCAATAAGGCGACGGTGACGAACTGGGTCACCATCACATGTCAGGAAACCACGGTGTTTCCACAGCGCTCCAAAACCCACACCTGGGTCTGGGTTCTGAGAACGGAGCCATCAAGTCAGGGTCAACTAGAGGTCGGTCAGAGAGGTCAGGTCTGGGGGTGCAGAGGATGGCCAGTCCAGGTACACAGTCATGGAGCGTGTCATCGACAGGAGCGGGGAGTAGAGAGGCTGGATGTAGGACTGTGTGTCGATTGACAGTCAAATCGGGAATAAAACATCCAACACTGATGTTAAAGATGATTTCATCCACTACAACAAGACTCACACACACACACACACACACACACACACACACACACACACACACACACACACGTGCACGTGCACACACTCACCCACACACACAGCAACACCTCCTTCCTGAGAACGTTGTTTTTTCACTGTTACACACACTTCTCCACTGGACTTAACACAAATGTGTGTATCAGAAAAGGCCAAGGCTAACGGTCTAACATAACTAGCTTAACCTTGGAAAGATCAGTATTATCCCAGATGATTGGCCTCATGTTTACGGCATTTTGAAAACTTACAGGGTTTTAATGATTTGTTGAGCATGTTGAGCCAGAGAACGGGCTGTCTACTGGCAGCCTTCACAAGAGTTGCTTCCCCTCGTCAAATAAAAGCACTTGATGTGAAAGTAATAGGACTAACTTAGTCAGATCAGGACTAACACACCGGGCTGTCAGCAAATAAAAACATGGAGGATTCCAACCCTCCCTAATATTTTTCTTCAATTGGTCATATTGCACCTGAGTGGCGTACACCGAAGCCAGGAAATTACCACCTTATTTATTGTCATACAGTTAATGCAGCCTTATGTTGTCTGGGCTGAAAATTAGAAACGTACACAAGCCGGGAATACTCAGCGATCATCTGTGTGCTGTCTTTAAACAGGTTTGCCACCGTAACGGCCTGCCTGGTGCATGTTTTGTCAGAGACACTGAAGATAAATGTTTTGTGATAAGGCACAGCTAGAGATGTAGAGCATGCCAGAAGTTGTTTTGTCTGTAAGAACTGATGTTTTGCTTCACAGCAGCAGAGCAGAGAAAATACTGAGACCTTGTTCAGTTGCAAAAGTCTGCAGGACTGCAGAACTTTGTATGCATGTTCAAAGTGTAGTATGAAGCTAAGCAGAAATAATGAAAATGTTTGATCTCTGGCCTAATTGTGTGGCCTGGTCATGTGGATACAAGGCCAGGAATATATGTAGGTGTGTATAATCATTCAGCTCGGACCACTCGGTCTGCTCAGGAATCAGATCCACTACAGTCACCCCCCCCCCCCCCCCCCCCCCCCCACCCCCCCCCAATCAACATACAAGCAGAAATTCATGCCAGGAAGTGCCCAACACATGTCTATTAAAGATTCCTGGTTGATAAATCAGGTTCATATGTGTAATAAAGAGAGACATGTAAAGGATCAGAGAGGGGGAAAAAGGTTCCAGGAAGCAGATCCAGGTTTTCCACAGAGAACTGAGTGAACACAACAGTCTTTCTGACAGAATCAGGGTGCAGCTTATTCCAGAAAACATCATCTGACTCTGTAGTCGGGGTGGGACTCGTGCTGCCTGCCGGCCACATTCATTAGTCTTTTACTTCCAGAAAATCCCACAGTCAGTCTGAGGACAAGGAGGATCCATCACCCCCAGAGGTCAAAGGTGAAAACCAAGCCCACATGTCCCCCATAAAATCCATTTCCACACTGTTCACAGTCACAACCAGCAGGGCTCTGCCAGACCCTCTGGTTCTGGGATCCCCGGGCTCCATCAGCAGTGGCTGGGTCCCCACAGTCACATCTGCATATCAGGTCCTGCTCCAGGACTGTCTAAATAATTCCACAACCTGGTGTCTTCAGTAATTTTGGCTGAAAGACCCTGAGTTTGTGGAGTTTATTGGTACACAAACTGATAATTTTTTTAAAATAACACAACAGAAACCTTGGCTGTTACATGGTTTAAAGCCTTTCTGAAAGACCAGATGATAAATTTTACAAGCTCCAAAAACAAATCTTGGAGAGCGGAATTGGAACAACTGAAGAAGTAGAAGCTTGTCCCCTTCAAAATGCGTCCCAAAAATCATTCAAAGCTTATTAAACTCAGGGCAAAATATAATGTGTTTTCTGCTGATAGGGCAACAAAAAGCTTGCTGAAACTCAAACAACCCTACTATGAGCAAAGGGTTGGGACAAGTAAGCTCTTAGCATGGCCTATTAGGATATCTAAAGCTGAAAGAGCAATTAATACAGTTCTGTTAGATGACAATGGGGAGACTAATGATACTAAGGAAATTAATAATGCATTTTTAAGCTTCTATAAAAAATTATATGACTGACTTTTCAAATTCGACATTTCAAAAACAAAAACACTTTTTGGATTCAATTAATATTACACCTTTTGAACAAGAAATTTTGGCCAATCCAGATCTCAATTTAACGACCGCAGAATATTCGCATCTATTGGTGTAATGAAGGGGGGAAAGGCCCCTGGGCCCGATGGGATCCCCATTGAAATTTACAAAAATTTCCATGATAAACTCATTCAAACATTACTGGATACGTATAACTGTCCCTGAAATATCAATCTCAGGCAGGGGAGGAGTGCTGTCCAGTAGACCTGGGTCTAGGCTGGCCTCGTTGGGTGCTGCTGGCCCTAGGGGTTGCTGGCTTGGCTGTGTCTGTGGGATGGTAGAAGGGACCTTGATCGGGGCCTTCCTGGTCTCTGCTCCCCCAGGGGCATCTCACACGGACATGTTGGGAAGGAAAGATGAGGACATGCAGGAGCAAATGGATGAAGTTGCAAATGGAATGTAAGAGTGTGGGGTTGGGTGGGTGGGGGTATGTTGGTGGTAGGGGGTATGTTGGGGGGGAGTATATTGGGGGGGTATGTGGGTGGGGGGGTATGTTGGTGGTAGGGGGTATGTGGGGGGTATGTTGGTGGTAGGGGGCGTGACAGGGTGGTTGTGGGTATGATGGAGTGTGCTGATGTATAAGGAGTGTAAATGCGGATGGAGGGGCCCCAGTGGGCCCTTGCCAGTCCAGGCCCACTGGGGCCTGTTCCCCTCGACCGTGGGAGACACTGATGTTAAAGCTGTTTTTATCTACTGCAACACGACCCATGCACACTCCCAGCAGCTCCTCCTTAGTGGTTTTGGGAAATTCGGGACGTTTTCCAGTCTGACAAACACCGCTGGATTTAATGTAAATGTGTGGAACAGAACAAGACTAACGGTTTAGCATCACTAGATTAACCTTGGCAGTGTCAGTGCCGTCAGGAATGATCTGCTTCATGTTCATGTCGTTCTGAAGACATCCAGGGTTTAAATGACTAGTTTACCTGCTTCAGGTGACACAGAGACCGTGTGTCCACTGGCAGCCAAGAGTCGCTTCTTCTCTTTAAATAAAAAATCATCTGATGTGGAGTCATGGTTTGACACAACCTTGCATTTCCTGGAGAAAACACTGAATTATTTCTTTTGGCAAAGGTGACTTTCAGCCAGGCAGTTCACTTTAGAAGATCTCTCTTTGGGACTTTTACGCTTGGGGGACAGAGCGTTGTACATGATGCTTGTTGGAATGCCAAGAGTCCTCAAAGCATTTATTATGAGAATGGACCTGGAGGAGGCCTTGGCAGAGGAGGAGTGGTCTGAAGCGCAGCTTAGTGGTCCAGGCAGAGGATTTTATACTCGGCACGAGAGGAAATAAGTTCTTCTACAAACAAAAAACAAGCTTGACCAGATTGGGTAAATATGGAATACCTAAATTTTCTGAAGCAAAATTATGTAGATGTAGAGGGTTGCATGGGTGAGAAATCTGACTTTTTGTGTCTTGTTTTCTTTATTATACAACCTGTTGTTCTGATGAAGGTGGTGATGTGCTTTCTTCACTGTGGTATGGTGCTTTTGTTGCATACGATTGACTTTCAGATGCAACAGATTTAGCTTTTCTACATGTCTTGTATTTGTTTTCTCTAAAAATCTAAATTTAACCAAAAACACGTTTAAAAAAACAAAAACAAAAAAACTGTTTTGAGTCCCAGCTCCTTTTTCTGGTCCCCAGAAATCTTCTATAAAATCTGTGAAACTAATTTGTTGACCGGTGGTTGAAACCCTGAAACCCGTGTCCTGTTGTAGCTGCTGCACCGTCTCAGATCTCTGTGGACGTCCGAAGAGCCAGGAAACACAGAGTTTCCTCCTCAGGACAATTCTACTTGCTCCTGTAGTCAATTTTGTTCATTGGAATGAAGATGTCGACCCAACTTGCAATGCCCGCCCCCAGCTGCTGACACACACAACATGAAACCTGTTCTCCACTCTGGCCCAGCAAAGACTTGGTGCCAGGATAGAACTGGTTGTGAGATTCAGGAGCCGGTTTTTAAGACAGTTCAGAGGCAAAGAACCAGCACTAAGTCTGGCTCCGAACCAGCCTGGTTGAAAAGCCCTATGGGTGGGTGACTGGGTGGGGGAAAGGAGGAGATGGGTGTGGGGGGGGGGTTCCTAGGGAGTACCACTGGCACACTCCAGAAACGGTGTTTCGGCTTTGAGCTGAGCTACATGGTTTATATTTAGATTCTTCATCTCTGGTGCTCCTGACAGTTGTTGACTTTAACTTCTGGACACCCGAAACAACTCCTGCAGGAAGTGATTATATCTCTCGGCTGGTCTGGGAACGCCTCAGGAACCCCCCCGAGGCTGGAGAGACGGAAGTCTGGGTTTCCCTGCTTAGACTGCTGCCACCGCGACTCCACCCCGATAAGCAGCAGAAGATGGACGGATTTATTACTTCCAGACTGGATTACTGCAATTCCTTATTTATGGGTTGTTCCAAATATGCCCTGAAAAGTCTCCATCTGATCCAAAATGCTGCAGCGAGGGTTCTGATGAGGACTAGCAGGAGAGATCACATTTCACCAGTTTTAGCCTCTCTACACTGGCTCCCTGTTAAATCCAGGAGAAAGTTTAAAATTCTTCTCCTGACATATAGAGCTCTCCATGACCAAGCTCCATTGTACATAAAAGATCTTATAGTTCCATATATTCCAAATAGAGCACTTGGCTCTCAGACTGCAGGTTTACTGGTGGTTCCCAGAGTCTCAAAGAGTCCTATGGGAGGAAGGGCCTTTAGCCATCAGGCTCCTCTCTTATGGAACCAGCTCCCACTGTGGGTTCAGGAGGCAGACTCCTTCCACACCTTTAAGATGGAGCTGAAAACCTTCCTTTTCCATGATTCTTATAGTTAGGATATGAGCATCTCCTGAGTTGGAGTCTGCATGTACGGGACCCAACTGTCCAGGTTCTGCTCATTGCTCTTATAGTTATGGGTAGTCTAGCCATCCATTACTTATGTAGCAATGGGGATGTTACCTGATGCACTGAGAAGTACCTCGCTCCATTTCTCTAATATATCAATGTATAAATATATGCCAATATTGCCGTCTCTAAATTATTTCTCCTTTTTTCCGCAGGTCTTCCTAAATAAGTGCAGTTGTACATGTTGATCTGTCTTTCCTGTCCTCTCCACCCCAACCAGTCGAGGCAGATGGCTGCCCTCCCTGAGCCGGGTTCTGCCGGAGGTTTTCTTCCTGTTAAAGGGGAGATTTTTCCTTCCCACTGTCGCCTCATGCAGCTCAGGATGGAGGATTGGATCCAAGTCATGACTCGATGCAATCAGTTGGTTTCTATTATAGGATATGTATGAATTGACTCGAAATGATGTGGATGTAAAGTGTCCTGGGACAACATTGTTGTGAAGTGGCGCTGTACAAATAAAGTTGAACTGAATTGAATTGAATGTAAAGATGGATGGATGAATGGATGTAATGATGGATGTAAAGATGGATGGATGGATGGATGGATGTAATGATTGATGGATGGAAGGATGGATGGATGGATGGATGTAATGATGGATGGAAGGATGGATGGATGGAAGTATGGACGGATGGATGGATGTATGTATGGATGGATGGATGGATGTAATGATTGATGGATGGAAGGATGGATGGATGGATGGATGTAATGATGGATGGAAGGATGGATGGATGGAAGTATGGACGGATGGATGGATGTATGTATGGATGGATGGATGGATGTAATGATTGATGGATGGAAGGATGGATGGATGGATGGATGGATGTAATGATGGATGTAAAGGTGGATGGAAGGATGGAAGGGTGCATGGATGGATATAATGGATGGATGTAATGATGGATGGATGGAAGGATGGATAGAATGATGGATGGATGGAATGATGGAAAGATGGATGGATGTAATGGTGGATGGATGAAAGGATGGATGGGTGTAATGATGGATGTAAAGGTGGATGGATGGAAGGAATGATGATGGAGGGAAGGATGGATGGATGGATGGATGGATGTAATGATGGATGGAATGATGGATGGACGTAATGGTGGATGGATGGAGGGATGGATGGATGGAATGGTGGATGCAAAGATGGATGGATGGATGTAATGATGGATGGATGGAAGGATGTAATGATGGATGGATGTAAGGATGTAATGATGGATGGATGGATGTAATGATGGATGGATGGATGTAATGATGGATGGATGGATGGATGGAATGAAGGATGGATGTAATGATGGATGGATGGAAGGATGGATGTAATGATGGATGTAATGATGGATGGATGGATGGATGTAATGATGGATGGATGGAATGAAGGATGGATGTAATGATGGATGGATGTAATGATGGATGGATGGATGGAATGATGGATGGATGGAATGAAGGATGGATGTAATGATGGATGGATGGAATGATGGATGATGGAATGAAGGATGGATGTAATGATGGATGGATGAATGGATGTAATGCTGGATGGATGGAATGATGGATGATGGAATGAAGGATGGATGTAATGATGGATGGATGGATGTAATGATGGATGGATGGATGGAATGATGGATGGATGGAATGAAGGATGGATGTAATGATGGATGGACAGAAGGATGGATGGAAGGAAACTACAAAAGGAATAAGGAAAAGATGATAGACAGGAATCTCTATCCTGTACTCTATGAACTTGACTATTTCCTACTGGTGCGTAAGAAGTTCTTTATAAAGTTTAGTTTGAAGTGGCCGCCACTGATTGGACGACATTGATGCTTGGAGCAGTGAGTGAAACTCTTCTTCTATGTTTTCCCTCCATCACCAGCGTGATGAACTTGGCCGCAGCTGTGTAGGACGTGCACTCTTCTAGAAATCCGGATGTTTCCATGGCGATGACGAGGCTTCAGAAAAAGGAAACATGGCTGGTGTGCACAATGTTTACTGACACTTAAATACAATTAGATGATTTTCAGATCAACCAATCAGAGGCAATCATACAGCCCTGAGGCCAAGAAAAAATGTCAGGCCCCTCCCCCTCTCCCAACAGCCACTCAGGCCACACCCCTGATAATCTGTCAAAGTGGTGGAAACCCCAGATCCCTATGGTAATTAATCGATCAGTTGATTGACAAGTGGTCTGAGACCCACCCCATGAAGTCTGCTGACTTACTGATGACATCACGATCTTACATGGAAACTGATTGGTCAGATTTTACAATCAATTGGTCTCAAAAACTCGTCTCAGGAGGTGGGGCCTGAGCGGTGACAGAACCAATCACTTTACTCTGCTGAGGATTATTGATAAGGCATCAGTTCTGACAAGTCTCTCAGAATCAAAGCCTATCACCGATCAATCACTGATCAATAAGGACTCGGTGGAGTTTTTTGTCCAACTGGAGTGATCACTTCCACAAATCACCGACCAGTAAATTTAGTTATTGATTAGTCCATTTATTCTTTCATCTGATGAATGAGTCACATTTCTCTGATCAATCGATCAATTAATTGATCTGAATTGATCACATTTGGACGCTTGATGTGAATATTTCTGATTCAGAACTGGACCGGACTGGTCCAGAACCAACTAACCCGGTCCAGTCAATCAGCAAAAGGTGAACTTGGATGTTTGGTGACTGGTTATTAAAGCTGATTATTAATCAATCAGCCTGATCAGCTGACTGAGGCATGAGTCATTCAGGTGTGATGATGTCATCAGCTGAACTCTCAGGACGGGTTCTGATCCGAGTTCTGCTTCTGTTCAGGTGCTCTGCAGTCAGAGTCTGTACCTGGACTCCGGAAGGGGGGACAGTCTGTGTGAGGGGGGGCTGTGTCAGCCTCCCGGAGCCCCGCCTCCCGGAGCCCCGCCTCCCGGAGCTCCGCCTCCTCCAGAGCTCCTGCTGAAACGTCATCAGGTGCTCCTGATGATCCCATCCAAAACTCCGCCACCACACTGATCTCTTCTCCGGCTGACCCCTGACCTCCAGCTGATGCTGCTCCCGCCCCCCCCGCCCCCCCTCCCCCAGAGTCGACGGAGGAGCTCAGGGCCTCTGTGAGGATGGCAGCTGTCTGCGCAACCCAGTTCAGTTCGGACCGAACCTCCCCAGAACCTCTTGCTGCAGCGGGAGGTGGGGAGGAGGGGTCGGGCTGCGGTCCTGGGGGGCTGGATCCGACGGACCCGGGGGGGGGCGGGTTGGCAGGTGCTGGACCTGCAGCAGCTGTGTGATTGTTGTTGAGGTTGTCCTGCAGAGCCGTCTGGTTCTGGTTCTCACCCCCCTGCTGGTTCTGGAGCAGCATCTCCTGGATCCGGATCTGCTGCAGGATGGCAGGAAGCTCGTAGTGATGGAAAAAGTAGATCATGGAGTGCTGCAGAGAAGAAGAACATGTTTGAACCAAAGGCGGTGCCTGTGAGGGGCGGGGCCTGTGAGGATGAGGACGGGGCTCACCTGGATGAAGAGCCAGGAGGTGACCAGGGCGAGGCTGCTGTACTGCCCGTTGAAGCGGTAGTGGTAGGCGTAGAAGGCGAAGTGGTACAGGTAGAAGAACCTGTCCAACACAACCAATCAGTCGTGGGACCGAACAGGCCACGCCCACAATGCAATAGGCCTTTCCATGGCAACAATTTAACACGAGGAGGTAATTGGATGGACCAATCAGAGGAGACTCACCTGAGCCAATGGCGTTTGCTGGTGTTGGTGTGGCAGCAGATGGCGTCGTACTGGTCAGCCAACCAGACGATGAGGATGATGTAGAACGCCGTCGTCGTGTCGTTGAAGAACTCCGACATGATGGCCTCCATGCCTGGACACAGGAAGTGACATCAGCACGCCGTGGGAGAAGCGAGACCTCAGAAGCAGAAATGGGACCAGGACCAGGACCGGGACCGGGACCAGGACCGGGACCAGGACCAAGACCAGGACTGGGACTAGACCCAGGACCGGGACCAGGATTGGGACTAGAACCAGGACCAGGACCAGGACTAGAACCAGGACCGGGACCAGGACCAGGACTGGGACTAGAACCAGGACCGGGACCAGGATTGGGACTAGAACCAGGACCAGGACCAGGACTAGAACCAGGACCGGGACCAGGACTAGGACTAGAACCAGGACTGGAACCGGGACCAGGACCAGGACCGGGACCAGGACTAGAGCCAGGACCAGGACTAGAACCAGGACCGGGACCAGGACCGGGACCAGGACCAGAACCAGGACCAGGACCGGGACTAGAACCAGGACCAGGACCAGGACCAGAACCATGACCGGGACCAGGACCAGAACCAGGACCAGAACCGGAACCGGGACCAGGACTAGAACCAGGACCGGGACAAGGATCAGGACTAGAACCAGGACCAGGAGTAGAACCAGAACCGGGACCGGGACCAGGACTAGAACCAGGACCGAGACCGGGACCAGGACTAGAACCGGGACCAGGACCGGAACCAGGACCAGGACCGGGACGGGCACTATAACCAGGACCGGGACCAGGACCAGGACTAGAACCAGGACCAGGAGTAGAACCAGAACCGGGACCGGGACTAGAACCAGGACCGGGACAAGGATCAGGACTAGAACCAGGACCAGGAGTAGAACCAGAACCGGGACCGGGACCAGGACTAGAACCAGGACCGAGACCGGGACCAGGACTAGAACCGGGACCAGGACCGGAACCAGGACCAGGACCGGGACGGGCACTATAACCAGGACCGGGACCAGGACCAGGACTAGAACCAGGACCGGGACCAGGACCAGGACTAGAACCAGGACCAGGACTGGGACTAGAACCAGGACCGGGACCAGGACCAGGACTAGAACCAGGACCAGGACTGGGACTAGAACCAGGACCGGGACCAGGACCAGGACTAGAACCAGGACCGGGACCAGGACCAGACCAGTCTGGAACAGCACGTACCGACGAGGGCCAGGATGACGGTGAGCAGAGGGGCTGCTGGGAAGGCAATGGTCATGTTCATCTCCAACATCTGCAGAAGGTCCACTGGAGAAGAACCAGAACCAGTCAGAACCAGAACCAGATCTAAAACAAAGTTTATACTTGGCTCTAATCATACATTAAGGAACAAGGACTGCACAGTTCATGGGATTCTGATTGAGATAAAAATACAAACATTTTTACACGTGGCATTAAAATACACAAACCCTGCTGGTTAAATATGAAATAAGCACCATTATTGCACAAAAAGCATATTGAAGGAGTGCTAATATATATACATATATACATATGTATATATATACATATGTATATATATATACATATACATATATATATATACATATGTATATATATACACATATATATATATATGTATATATATATATATATATATATATACATATGTATATTTATATACATATGTATATATATATACATATATATA